>NC_142941.1:44665943-44668443 GCF_046866305.1 Octopus bimaculoides | reverse complement strand
TGTATGTATGTATGTATGCATGTATGCATATGCATTTGTTACTTTGTCCTGACATCATGTCTTGGTTTTAAATGTGAATCACTGTCATAGAAACATTGTTGTTTGTTTTCAATCTTTCATGGCTATGAGGAAATACTACTTTGCTTGGAAACAGATGAGGTTTGGGGACCAGATATGGTATCTGGCTGTAGAAAATTTGACTCAAAAAATTCCTCCTAGCCCTTGTGAGCATGAAATAGGGAACATTAACTGTAAAGATGTTTATGATGATATCTATTTACCCTTCGCACTTGCATGCACACATGCAATTACACACATATATACAAAAAGCAAGTGAGAGTGAGAAAGAGAAGGAGAGAGAAAGAGAGATAAAGAGTGTGTGTATGAAAGTGAGAGAAAAGAAAAGAAAAGAAAAGAAAGAGTATTTTGTAATGTTTTAGTGAAATTGATGGAATTTAGAAGGTTTCAAACAAAAGTTGTACTAGATGAACGAGTGAGCTTTCCTGTGTTTTCATTAAATATTTTGTAATATTTATGTTGTGTAGAGCCGTTCTTTTGAAATGCTTTCAATTTATGTTGTGTAGGGCTGTTCTTTTGAAGTAGTTTCAGTTTACAGTGAGCTGCTCTGATAGAATGGCTAAATTATGTTGTGGATAATATCATAATATCAACAAATGGCCTCCAGACAACTTCTTCTGCAACTCTTCTGGGTGGTTTCCTTGTTTAAGTTGATGAATGCTGCTGTAATCCTTGCCTTCAGTTCATCTTTGGTGTTATAAGGAGTTTTGCTGGTCACTCGCTCAACTGTGCCCCACACATAATAATCAATGGGGTTGCAGTTTGAGGAGTTACACGGCCATATGTTAGGAGTGATGTGGTTGCAGAAATTGTCTGGCAGCCATGACTGGGTTCTCCTGCTTGTGTGGCATAGAGTCTTCCAGCATTCCCTTGATCCAGGGGCATAACATCACCATCACTAGTGATCACTCCAAACACCACGATGTTGACTGGATGTTGGATATTTATCACTCTTGGTACATTTATGGGACATAGCAAGCCAGCGGTTGTTCTGTGTGTTCAGCATCTGACCCTGGCAGAAATTTTTCTCATCTGAGAAAGACCAAAGCATGTTCAGGTGGTTGGGATGCTTGAGTTTGTTCAAAAGCTCCATAGCATGGTCTTTCCTCTTGTCCTTGGGATAAAAATTGGCCCTTTCTCATCTTGTATAAGGAATACTGAATGTCTTCATGTGCTACTTGCTTGATAAGAAATTCAGCCACTCCCATGTCCCTGATAATAGACCTGATTGACTTGGAGGGATCATTGTCAGTCAAAGCCTGGAGCTCACCAGCAAATTCAGGAGTCCTTTTGTTATCAGAACGATCGGAGTGAGTTTTCCGAGCTGCTGTACCTTTGTAATCACCATTAGAGTCAGCTAACGCTTTCCGAATTCTCTGCACTGTCCTCAAATTGACACCCAAACAATCTGAAATGTTCATATTGGCACTTCTGGTGCAGATGCCAAGCAGTACAGCATGTCATTTCCATATTTCTGGCAGAGTGAATTGCGTCCTGGTGCTATTTTTCTCACAGACAATACCCAACTGACCCTACTATACTGTGTAATCAACAAAATCAAAAACAAACAATGCGCAAGCATGAAATTGGAAACATAAAATGGTGACAATTTATCCATCGCACTTTCTATATACCATGCACATACTCAGATATGCACTGTATTGTATGTAAGTACATATGCGTATGGTGCATTCACTCACGTAAATAGACAAATATGAAAGTTGAAGGGAAAAAAAGAGTTATTCAATAAAAGAATTTCATTTCTCAGTGAGTTTTGTTGCCTATGTGTGTGTGTACGTGTGTGTATGTGTGTGTGTGTGTATGTGTGTGTGTGTGTGTGTGTGTGTGTGTGTATAGACGTGCTCAAACACACACATGCTCACATATTTGTATACATACATATGTATATTTATGCACTCACACATATATGTGTGTATATATGTGTGTGTGTATATATATTTATGTTTATATCTATACCATTCTCTCTCTCTACACACACACACACATTCATATATATATGCACCGATATACATACATACACACACACACTCTCGCACATACATATAATATATATATGCATGTATATATGTATATATATATATATATATATATATATATATATATATATATATATACACTTATATACACATATATATATATATATAAATACTTATATATATATACATATGTACATAGACATATATACATATATATACATATATATGTATGTATGTATATATATATATATGTATGCATATATATATACATACATATATATATATATATATATATATATATATATATATATATATATATATATGTATGCATATATATATACATACATATACATATATATATATATATATATATATATATATATATATATATATATATATATATATATTTACATATATGCATATTT
>NC_142941.1:44653443-44655943 GCF_046866305.1 Octopus bimaculoides | reverse complement strand
AACACCTGTACCTAACTGGTACTTTAGTTTATCAACCATAGAAGAAGGAAAGCAAGGTTAATTAGACTTAATTAATCTTAATTGTCATTTCTTTTATTTTCTTTTATCTTTCTCTTACTAGTTTTAGTCATTAGATTGTGGCCATGGTGGGGCACCGTCTTGAAGAATTTTAGTCAAATGAATCAACCCCAGTGTTTTTTTAATTTTTTTTTTAATTTTAAGCTTAGTACTTATTGCATCGATCTCTTTTGCTGGACTGCTAAGTTGCTGGGATATAAACACACCAACACTGGATTTCAAGCAGTGGTGGGGGACAAACACAGACACACACACACACACACACACACACACACACACACACACATAAGACAGGCTTCTTTCAGTTTCCGTCCACTCATAATGCTTTGGTCAGCTTGAGACTATAGCAGAAGACATTTGCTAAAGGTGTCACACAGTGGGACTGAACCTGGAACCATGGGGTTGAGAAGCAAACTTCTTATCTCACAACCACACATACACCACCGCCGCCGCCACCACCACTGCCACCTGTCTCTTCTTATCAATATGTGAGCACTGTTAAGACTTTACCAAGAGCAAATATGTTCCATGGCATGTTACTGTGCATACACAGACTTGTTAGGGATCTGCTTCAGTGGTTTTCAACCCTTTTTTTTTGTTTATACATCCCTTTCATTTCTATTTTACTCTACTGGACTTTCGTAGCCATTTGGTATATATATATAAAAAAAATCCTCCTGCATTTTTATAATGAAATATTATTGCAAACTGATTAAAAAGAAAATGAAAATATTTTGGATATTGCTGAAGTATAAGCAATTTTTGCACATGAATTCTAACAACAAAATCTAACATGGACCCTCACCACCACCACCACCACCACCACTAAGGGCCATATGGACCCCAGTTGAGAACCACTGCTCTGCATGATCATTTACTTGCTAAAATAGTAGCTAAATTTCCATAAAATCACACCCTATCATCTTAAAAAAAAAGGACATTTTAGAAAATGTAGTTAGTCCTAGATACCCCACCAGCAAAAGATGGGATGTTCACAGCTTGAATGTTTTTGATCAGGTTTCTGCTTGATCAGTCTTGGCATGAGGCTAAACATCAGCTACACTACATCAAAGAATGATATCATAAAAAGAATGTTATTTTCAAAACCAGGTTGCTAATCATAGCTTTCCTCCTGGCTTACCTGTTAAACATCCTCCTACTTATACACTTACTATAATGGTTTCTGTATTAGTTTTACTTCCCTTTCTTTAGAGCTTCGTATATTTTATACATTCTCTACACTTTTGACGCATTTGTTTCTCTCTGTCTAATCACACCTCCTGTGTCATAACCTTCAAACCACTTAGGAAAAGAACTGTCTGACTCTTCTTCACAAAATCACATCACTTCCAACCCCAGCTACCTACACATATGTTCCTTTTTTTGCCAACAAAAACTGTAGCAGCCCTAACACATCTATTCATCTTGATCAATCACTATAGGAGGGCCTAAAAATTCCCCAAGCATTTCTCCGCCCTTTCCTCATTAAAGAGAAATACATCACACTCAAAATGTGTACAGCAACTAAGGGGAAATCTGCTACATTAAACCTTATAACATCCCTGAATTTTCCTCAGATCAAATGAAAAATATTGCATTCAAAATCTATACAGAAAGTATAGTAAAGCAGTATAAAGGTGGAGAATTGTCAGTTGTTAGAGTATTAGATAGAATGCCTTGTAGTATTTGTCGTGGCTTTCTGGGATCTGAGTTCAAGTCCTGCCAGGGTCAACTTTATCATTTATCCTTTCAGGATAAATCAAAATACGGAATTTTTTTTTATAATTAATATTGTAATTTAGTTGTATCTCAGCAGTTTCATAATGTCAATAATAATTGATGAAGTTGTGAATGGAAATGAAGAGACTTTGACAAACTTGGCTGATTGATTGACCAAACAATTAATTAAGCAATTCATGAGTTAACTGGTTAGATGATTACCCAGTTGATTAAGAATTATAAAAGAAGTGAAACAGAACCAGTGTTTGTATTTATTATTAGCATAATGATCCCCACCCTCACCAACTTAGAACAAAATTTGTTTTAACGCAAAGCTTACATCAAGAATCTTGCAAGCCAAATACAAAAAATGAAATATTGGAATTAATATTGTAGTTAATATAGTTATTGGTATAGTGATTAATCCGGGTGTAGTTCAGTGGAACTATTAGAATGTCAAGCAGCATGCTTTGTAGAAGCTTTACTGGTTCTTTGTTTTCTGACATGGGAGCTATGTTGGTCCAATTTGATAGCCTTTCCGTTGGATAAACATCAATAGTGAAGACCTGCTGACATGGGATAACCACTATATATATGTATATATAAACATGTTTTTTTGCTTCATGAATAAAAGAAGGACTAAATATATTTGTGGGGTGTAATGGTTTATTATATGTACCTGGTATTGTCTGTTTTACTGCTC
>NC_142941.1:44643443-44648443 GCF_046866305.1 Octopus bimaculoides | reverse complement strand
TTCTTATCCCTAAGGCCCTCTCTCAATCACAGTTGGCCATTTTATCATTTTAATCTTTTGCTTGTTTCACTCATTGGACTGTGGCCATGCTAGTGCACTGCCTTGAAAAGTTTCATTGAACAAATTGATACCAGTATTTATAATTTTAAAAAGAATATAGCATTTATTTTGTTGGTTTCATTTGCCAAACTACTAAGTAACAGGGATGTAAACAAACCAGTACTAGTTGTCAAGTGGTGGTGGGGACAAACACAATGACACACACACTCACACACACACACACACACACACACACACACACACACAAACACACACAGAGTTTATATAATAATCTTTTCTTTATTCATCACTGAGGATTTATATAAAAAAATTGGGGATGGTACAGGACAACACAGCATGAAAAGAATGGGATTTAATTGTGTAAAAAGATAATAACAATAAAAATTATAACAGATAAATCCCCAAAAGATGGAGGCTTCCAAAGGTTGCTCATGGAAACCCCGCAGTCCACTCAGCTAGCAAAAGTGAGTGATCTTGCAACGGACCAGTATCATGTCCATTAAAAGAATATGAGGGGTGCTGAAAAGTTTCTGGCTTTGGGTAAAAGAAAAACAGGCAAATCAGTTAATTATGATTCTATTCAATATATTCCCTTCTCAGATTCACACACTTATTGCAGCAGTCTCTCAGTTTTTCTAACCCCTGCAAAAGAATTTGGAAGGTTGGACCTCCAGCCAGGCTTTTCACGATACCCATAAGATCAGAAACTTTTCAGCACCCCCTCGTATATTTGTCACAGAATACAGGAAATTGGTCTTATGATCCTTTGATCCTTTCTTTTTGTTAAAACTGATTGGGGTTACCTTTTTATTAAGAAGCTAGTAAGGAAACCTTTAAATGGCTTCTTAAATGACTATAGTTTACAATAATGTGGTTGGTGTTTGGTTCCCCCCAGTCAACCCTGACAAAAAGCATTTCACTTGTGACTCTCCTGTCATTTAATAAGAATTTAGAGCATACTCTTGAAATTGAAGGTGACTGGGGGGTTTTAGGGAGTCAGGGCCTAGCAGATAGTCATGAGCTTCTTTCCCAGCTCTTTGGGCCTTAGGATAACATAACAACTGAAATCTTTTCTGAAAGTCCCTGCATAGGATTTATTTTCCAATGTGTTCTTTATTTAAGACAGTAGGATAAGTTGCTAATTCCATCATTGAAGTTTAACCACATTATTATCACAGCATTTATATATATATGTTGTAATCTCATTACCCGGATTCACGATAGATAAAGCTTTTGCTCTGGCAATAACAAATACGATAGTTAATGTTCTGTTATATTTGTGTGATTATAACATCATACAAATCTCTTATTACCATGACTGTTATAATTGTTATCATACTTTCCTACCTTTCATAAGCCAATAATACAATATGTCTATGTTGTTTATTCCTCATCATTATCAAGTGATGTGCTACTTAGCGGAGATGATCTTACTATTCCGTGACACATGATATCATGTCTCTCTTTATCAGCCGTCTTGATGTACTCATTCTCATCCACCATATCAAGTTGTCCAGTATCATTTATTCACTTTCTCTTTCCTCTTCTTTTCTCTAATATCTCATTATAAAATGATGAGAAACAGTTAGTTACTAACATGAGTCTATTATTATTATTATTATTATTATTATTATTATAGTTATTATTATTATTATTATTATCATTATTATTATTATGTTACTATCTTCACGGGAGCTAAATGATATTGTTTTGCAGCTATTTATAATGATTACCAAAATCATAATATACTTATGATATACCATTACAATTGTGATGAACAGAAAATTATACTCTTAAATTAAAGTTCTTAAACTCATACCTCTATCATAGCTTTATGGTAATGAAACACTACATAATTATCAATGTGGAGGATGATTGTCATATCATATCAGTGGACACCAGTCTTGAATTATGATGTTATCACCATGACACCTATGAACTTCATATGTTGATAATAGCATAATGTTAACAATGTTAATAATATAATTATAATGTTTAATATCCATTCATCCATTTTCTCCACCCTCTGTTCCCAGGTGGGTTGTTGGGTAGAGTTTCCAAGTACCTCCTCCATTGGGTCCTACCAGAAGTGAATGTTAATATAATTATATTAATGATGATAATGATGGCCAAACCAATGATTTTATGGTAAACTGAGACTATGAAATGTTTAAATTGTCATCACCATGACTAGTATTACTGTCCGTTGACTTGGTCTCATAAAAGTTTTTGACAAATATAATTTACAATTCTCCCTTATGTGTCTCCTGGTCATTCTTGGTGAAACAGATCTATGACACATAGCTAGCCAGTCAAATGACTGGATGTATTCAACAGATCAGAGCACAGCAGATATATTATGTTTTTGTTTGATCAAGGGCAACACTATGTACTCTGAAATGCAATGGTTTATTGCATGGTATGTAGAATGGTTGTTTGAACATATTGCATTTCCTGCACAGTCTACAGTCAATCTGTCACTGCATGTTTGTTGCTGCCATTGTTGTTGTTGTTTTTGCTGTTTAGTTCTGATCAAAAGCATTCCAAATGTGGCTATCCTACCTTTATATAGGTTACTAAGACTGCATTATCTAAATGGTTCTTCCTCTTTTTATAAGATGACAGGGTGAGATTTAAAAAGTAATTTAGCTGCTGTTTCCAACATGTTTGAGCGACTGAGAAACTCCCACATTCATTCTTGTGTATATCGGTCCTAGTGATGCGTACAAGGATAGATTAAGGCGGCGAGCTGGCAGAAACGTTAGCACGTCGGGCGAAATGCTTAGCGGTATTTCGTCTGCCGTTACGTTCTGAGTTCAAATTCTGCCGAGGTCGACTTTGCCTTTCATCCTTTCAGGGTCGATAAACTAAGTACCAGTTACACACTGGGGTCGATTTAATCGACTTAATCCCTTTGTCTGTCCTTGTTTGTCCCCTCTATGTTTAGCCCCTTGTGGGCAATAAGGAAATAGATAGATGGCCATCTAGACTTCGTTGAAGAGCAGCAGTTCTGCACTTTCTCTCTGAATACTCTTTTGCTCTTTTATTATTTTACTTATTTCAGTCTTTTGACTGTAGCCATGCTGGAGCACAGCCTTTTAGTCAAAGGAATCGACCCCCCCCCCATGATTTATTCTTTGTAAGCTTGGTACTTATTCCATCGCTAATATACCCACTTATATGTAGTGTCGACACATGGTTAATAAAAATTTAATATTGACACTTCTTCTATGGCTTCTTGAGTACTATCTTTAGTTGCGATCAACTCAATCTATAATTTACATATGAATACCACTGCCACCACCGTCACCACGACCACCACCACCATTTTGAGCATGGCCGTTGCCAGTACCGCCTGACTAATGATGATGATGATGATGATGATGATGATGATGATGATGATTCTACGACAAAGCATAGTAAGTTAGTTTACTGTGTCTTTTGTGGGGACAGCAGATATAGTAAGCAGACACTTGCTATGGGACAAGCAGACAGTAAGAGAAATCTTCAGAGGCATTTCTGTTTAGCAAGTGTTTTGGCCTCTTAGTTGCTGACGCTCTAAAGGAGCCGGTCCCTCCCTGGTCATGACTCTTAGGTGTCCCGCTGTTATTTTCAAAATGCTGTCTTTCATGGGGTTTGAACTGTGAACCTTCAGGTGATCTTATTTCCCTGAATTGTGGTTTGTACCACTTGGCCATGAAGATCACTGAAAGAATTTGCACTGTATGTTTATTTCAAACTGGGTTTTCCTTCCACTATTCCCTGTTCAACAGTTTACAGCATTCTCTTACAGTTTCCATTTATTAAATCTGCTCTGAAAGCATAGGGTAGCCTTAATTTATAATAGAAGAGACTTGCCTAAGGTACCACTGAACAGGACTCAACCTGAAGCCATGAAAGTGGGAAGCTAATTTCTTAATCTCACAGTATTGCCTGCACATATGACATGTTGATAGTGGAACTTCGTCAGTTATGATGTGGATTCCATTTGATCTAATCCCTGGAACAGCCTGCTTGTGAAATTTATGTGCAAGTGGCTGAGTGCTCCACAAACACGCGTACCCTTAACATAGTTCTCAGGGAGATTCAGGGAGAAATGTGGAGGGAATAAAGGTGCAAAGTGTGCAGTCGGATTGTGTTGGGTGCATGGTGGCTGAGCAGGGAGCTGTGAGGAGAACTTGTGATAATGGCAGCAACAATAACAGGTGTTGACAGCAGACTCAAATCAAGAAAAGAGAACGGAGAGGGAGAGACTGGAGGGAGAAGTTGGGGTGGGGGGGAAGAAATGGTTTGAAATACAGGTACTACTTATTTTGCGAGCTAAGTGAACTAAGTGAAGTAAAGTGTCTTGCTCAAGGACACAATGCTCTATTGTGAACTGAACTCACAGCCTTATGATCATGAGCCAACTATCTTAACCACTAAACCACGTGCCTTCACATATCGATAGTATATTGATCCTATATTGAAATTTGAACTTTAGCACAGATAAAAGATACCATAATATACAATATAATTAGCATTTTTCAAACAATTAACCTCGTCGTTAGAGATGAAAAGTGTTTTAATTTGCTATTTACATTTATGCTATCTTTTATCTTTCACTTATTTCAGTTATTTCACAGTGGCCATGCTACAGCACTGTCTTGAAGGGTTTGCATCAACAATCCGAGTTCAGTACATGTCTTATTTTTAACGCTGGAGCTTATTCCATTGGTCTCTTTTGCTGAACCGCTAAGTCACAGGGATGTAAACAAATCCCCACACTGGTTATCAAATGGCAGGGATGGTAGACAAACATAAGCACAAAAATGTACACACGCACACACACACACACATGCACACACACACACACACACATGCACACACACACACGTATACTCTCTCTCAAATGCTATACTGCAGTGAACTGGTGAACAAGTGAAACACACATTGAATAT
>NC_142941.1:44633443-44638443 GCF_046866305.1 Octopus bimaculoides | reverse complement strand
AATAGCACCATTTGAGCGTGATCATTACCAGCGTCGCCTTACTGGCACTTGTGCTGGTGGCACGTTAGAAATTCATTCGAGCGAGGTCATTGCCAGTACTGCTGGACTGGCTCCTGTGTAGGTGGCATGTAAAGAACACCATGTTGAGTGTGGCCATTGCCAGTACCGCGTAACTGGCCCTCGTGCTGGTTGCACGTAAAAGCACCCACTACACACTCGGAGTGGTTGGTGTTAGGAAGGGCATCCAGCTGTAGAAACTCTGCCAGATCAGATTGGAGCTTGGTGCAACCATCCGGTTCACCAGTCCTCAGTCAAATCGTCCAACTCATGTTAGCATGGAAAGTGGACATTAAATGATGATGATGATATATATATATATATATATATAGATATATATATATATATAGGAGGATGTAGACAAACAAAAGAGGGGCACTCAGCACATTTATTGGAAGTTGCATGTATGGATGAAAACAGCTTGATTCAAACTTATTGGTACTCTGAGTTTCAAGCAGGGAGTTTATGGCCAAAGATTACCACCGCACTTGAAACTTAGAGTACCAAGGAGTTTATATCAAACTGTTTTGATCCATATATATGTGTGTGTATGTATATATATATATATGTATGTATATATATATATATATATATATATATATATATATATATATATATATATATATATATATATATATATATATATCATCATCATCGTTTAACGTCCGCTTTCCATGCTAGCATGGGTTGGATGACTTGACTGAGGACTGGTGAAACCAGATGGCAACACCAGGCTCCAATCTAATTTGGCAGAGTTTCTACAGCTGGATGCCCTTCCTAACACCAACCACTCAGAGAGTGTAGTACGTGCTTTTACGTGTCACCTGCACGAAGGCGAGTCAGGCGATACTGGCAACGGCCACGCTCGAAATGGTGTCTTTTATGTGCCACCCGCACAAGCCAGTCCAGGGGCACTGGCAACGCTCTCGCTCGAAAATCCTACGGAAGCCAGTCAGGCGGTACTGGCAACGGCCACGCTCAAAATGGTGCATCTTATGTGCCACCCGCACAAGAGCCAGTCCAGGGGCACTGGCAACGATCTTACTTGGCTTGCCGGGTCTTCTCACGCACAGCACATTTCCAAAGGTCTCGGTCAGTAGTCATCACCTCGGTGAGGCCCAATGTACGAAGGTCTTGCCTCACCACCTCAGCCCAGGTCTTCCTGGGCCTACCTCTTCCACGGGTTCCCTCAACTGTTAGGGTGTGGCACTTTTTCACGCAACTATCCTCATCCATTCTCACCACATGTCCATAGCAGCGCAATCGTCTCTCTTGCACACCACAACTGATGCTTCTAATGTTCAGCTTTTCTCTCAAGATACTTACACTCTGACGGGTATTCAGATTGACATTGCACATCCAACGGAGCATACTGGCTTCATTCCTTGCGAGCTTACGTATGTCCTCAGCAGTTACAGCCCATGTTTCACTGCCATGTAGCATGGCTGTTCGTACACATGTGTCATACAGTCTGCCTTTTACTCTGAGTGAGAGTCCCTTTGTTGCCAGCAGGAGTAAGAGCTCTCTAAACTTTGCCCAGGCTATTCTTATTCTAGCAGTTACACTTTCAGCGCACCCACCCCCACTACTAACTTGGTCGCCCAGATAGCGGAAGCTATCGACTACCTCTAGTTTTTCACCCTGGAATGAGATAGAAGTTGTTTCCTGTTTGTTTACAGTCTTTATTGCACCTGAACATCTGCCACAAACAAAAACTAACTTCCTAGTTAACCTGCCTTTGATGTTGCTGCACCTCTTATGTGTCCATAGCTTGCATCGGGTACATCTTATAGAGTTACTACCTACTTCTTTTCTACATACTGAGCAGGGCCATCTACCTGAAGGGGTTTGTGTTTTATCTACCTTCCTACTTATTAGGATTTTGGTTTTAGCTAGGTTGACTCTAAAGCCCTTCAATTCTAGACCTTGCTTCCACACCTGAAACTTCTCGTCTAGTTCTGATAGTGACTCCGCAATTAGGGCAAGGTCATCAGCATAGAGGAGCTCCCAGGGGTAACCTGTCTTGAACTCCTCTGTGATTGCCTGGAGGACTATGATAAATAAGAGGGGGCTGAGGACGGAACCTTGGTGGACCCCTACCACTACCCGGAATTCATTGCTGTACTCATTTCCAACCCTCACCTTACTGGTAGCATCTCTGTACATGGCTTGCACAGCTCTCACTAACCATTCTTCTATCCCAAGTTTCCTCATTGACCACCAGATAAGGGATCGGGGGACCCTATATATATATATATATATATATATATATATATATGTATGTATGTACGTATACACACACATGTATTTGATAGACTTTTGTCGGTTTCTGTCAACTAAAATTCATTCAAAATGCTTTGCTTAGCACAGAACTATTGTAAAAGACACTTGTTCAAGATGCTCCAGTCTGAGATTGAATCTGAAACCGCATGGTGATGAACTAAGCTTCTTAATCACACAGTCATGCTTGCTCCTATACATACATGCATAAATCTGTCTATCTATCTATCTATCTATCTAGATAGATAGATAGATAGATAGAGAATGTTAGAGAAAATGAAGGTATTGTTACTTAGTTTTCAAGTTTTTCAAGTGTAAATAATCTATTTATTTTATTTTATTTTATTTTATTTTATTTCCTGTAAATATTCAAATACAGAGGAACAATTTCTTAATTTCTTCTGACTAACTTATTATTAACAATATACTATTCTGTACATGACACAAAGCATCTTACTCCTTCCTATGCATACATATTAACACACACGCATTGTTGATATCATAAGAATTTTATAAACTTTCAAGTGACCATGAAATAATTCTTCTTTGGAATAAAATATCTATCCTGAGGCACATGCCTAAAGCTATAAATGATAGCCTTTAAATATTGGGTTTGAAAACCCTTTTGGATAGAAAAATGTCACACAGGCAACCTTTGACTTTTCCTGTCTCAACCCAATATTTGAAAGCTATTATTTAGAGCTTTATGTGTGTACTTTGAGATATACCATTCCCACAAAAGAATTATATATATATATATATATATATATATATATATATATACACACACACACACACACACACACAAACACACACACACACACATATATATATATATATAGGTGTAGGAGTGGCTGTGTGGTAAGTAGCTTACTAACGAACCACATGGTTCTGAGTTCAGTTCCACTGCATGGCACCTTAGGCAAGTGTCTTCTACAATAGCCTCGGGCCGACCAAAGCCTTGTGAGTGAATTTGGTAAACAGAAACTGAAAGAAGCCTGTCGTATATATGTATATATATGTGTGTGTATATGTTTATGTGTCTGTGTTTGTCTCCCCAGCATCGCTGGACTACCGATGCTGGTGTGTTTACGTCCCCATAACTTAGCGGTTTGGCAAAAGAGACCGATAGAATAAGTGGTAGGCTTACAAAGTATAAGTCCTGGGGTCGATTTGCTTGACTAAAGGTGGTGCTCCAGCATGGCCACAGTCAAATGACTGAAACAGGTAAAAGAGTAAAAGCATATATATAGTAAGTAGATAGACTTATGATCTAAACTGTGTCCTCATGAAGCACATCTGTATATTCCAGTACTCCACTGTATGTAGATGTTATGTTTGTGCGAGACATGTATAAGAGGTGAAAAATACTGGAAAATATTATTTGCCAAGTAAATTATGGGGAAATAAATAATACCAAAAATTTTTTCAAATATATACACACACACACACACACACACACACACACACACACACACACACACATATATATATGTATATTATTTGAAATGTATAGTATTAAATCTCCATCACAGTTGATCTTACCAGTTGGTTTCGCGTAAAGAATACAATGGAGTGTTAGGTAACAAACCGATTATATAGCTTAATGCTCATCAGAGTTAGCTGATATAGAAGGAAATATGGCAACTCTGTCTGTCTGTCTGTCTCTGTCTGTCTGTGTGTGTCTGTCTCTGTCTGTCTGTCTGTCTGTCTCTATCTCTCTCTCTCTCTCTATATATATATATATATATATATCAGGTCATCCCATAAGTTCTGTCCGAATTTTGAATAAAGAAAACATGTGATCAAATGTTATGTTTAATTGAAAATTAATCATCAATATACTTTCCCTGATTATCTATGACTTCCTTCCATCTATTTACAAGCTTTTCAATCCCATCAATATAAAGCTCTTTTGGTTTCAAAGCGAAGAACTCTGAAATGTCAGTTTCAACTGCCTTCTCGCTTGCGAAAGTTATGTCCCCCAAATGATTCTGTAAACTACGAAACAAATGGTAGTCTGAAGGAGCAAGGTTGGGAGAATAAGGTGGATGAGGAATTTTTTCCCAACCAAGCTCTTCGATCTTCTGTGATATGATCTTTGCAATGTGGGGTTGCGCATTTTCCTGATGAAACATCACTCCTTTCCGATTCACTAAAGCGGGTCTTTTTTCTTCAAAGCTTAGTTCAGACGCTCTAATTGCTGACAGTTGACTTGAGCATTGATTGTTGCATTAGGTGGTAACAATTCAAAGTCAATTACTCCTTTGCAATCCCACCAGATAGAGAGAAGAACCTTTTTCCCATGCAGTTCCCTTGTGGTTGAGCTTTTTCCCTTTTACCAAGCCACTGTTTACGGCATTTAACATTTTGATAGAAGATCCATTTTTCGTCATTAGTCACAAGTCTATCCAAAAAGGGTGAAATGAGTTCACAAGAATGGAGAGAAGAGCAGATGTCAACTTGGGATTTGTGGTTGCTTTCAGTCAATTCATGAAGCACCCATTTTCCAAGTTTAGGAACCTTTCCAAGTTGTTGAAAATGACGATGAACAGTCGTATAGTTTGAACTAAGCTTTATTGCCAATTCTTCAACTGATAATGCAAGATTTTCTTCAAGTGATGCCTCAAGGAGCTCATCATCAAACTCAACTGGACGTCTTG
>NC_142941.1:44620943-44628443 GCF_046866305.1 Octopus bimaculoides | reverse complement strand
ACATATATATATATATACGTATTTATGTATGTATACACATATACACACATGTATATTCATATGTATATGTATGGTATGTTTACAAACATTTTGCCTACGTATATGGACTCTTCTACATACCTTTGTGTAAACCTTAAATGTATATAAACATACATATACATATTAGATTCATACAAAGAAAAAAAAAATAGCAATGTACTGAAGAAAGGAAGTGAAATGTTTATTTATATTTATATATCTCTTATTTGCCTCTCTATGTCCATATATATATATAAATATATACATACATACATATATATATATATATATATATATATATATATATATATATATATATATATATATATATATATATATATATATATATATATATATATATATATATATATATCTTTGTTTATTGTATATGCGTTTATATACGTACACACGCACAGGGCCTTTCATACACACATATACACTCACATGTACATGTAATTGAGGTAATATGTGTGTCTTTATTCATACTGAAAGAAGTTTATAATGAAATATTCATAGAAACTCACACATATATATTATCATATTAAAAATTGCACCCACATATCCATGCATACACTTATACTATAAAGCAAACAAATGTATACGTATGTGTGTGTGAGTGTGTGTGTGTGAGGAGAAAGTGTTTTGAGTGTATACATCTGTATGCATGTGTGTATGTGTGTCAGTATGTGTTTGTATGAATCTGTGAATCTTAGTTATTAAAGAATATCTGTGAGGAAAAAAGCATTGTTTATGCATGACTTTCAAAATATATTTGATTTAAATGAAATTTGAATAATTTTTATTTCAACTATAAAGTCTACATTCTTTTGTGTTTACAAATAAATTAATATTATCGACTAAAAAAGGACATCAAAATTTTAATAAGATACACGATATATTTAAAAATCAATTTTATATATTGTTCATATATGCATTCCACAGAAAATGGAATAGTTTCTGTTGATAATTTTCCTTTGGCTAAGTTTGTCTTGTGAGTAAGAGACTGCATAAAGAGTGAAAATACTCGGTGTATGTTGATTTATATGTGAGTAAAGCTTTATAGATTAAGAGACCCATCTAGTATGTGATTGTGAATAATAAGTCAAGTTGATAACTTTAAATGATGAGCATTTCTATCTACAAAACAGTCAAAGTTGTTTCTGTTTTTCCACAATCATCTGAAGTAGGAAACTGGGTGGAAATCTAACTCTTAACTTAATGTTGTATCTCAAGATTAACATATCACTTACAGCATTTATTGATCAAAAGCCTGGTGTATATTTACTGGAACAAGTTAAAGAGATTTTTCTCATGGTGCCGCTATAATCTAAAGACAAGTTATTTGAAGACAAGCAGCAGATTAGAAGTGAGCCACCCATTCATTAAAGTAGCTTTCTTTAGATATGTTTGTTTCATATATTTTTGTTTCTTCCCTATCTGCTTTTATACATCGGCTTCATTTTGTTACACTGTAAAGGGAATGTTAGAAAGCGAAATAACTGAATTGATGGTTGATTCATAACAGTGCTAGATTGGTTCTGATTTCAAATTCTATTAGGGTCAATCTAATATGTCCCTCTTCTGGAGTTGATAAAATAATAGAAACACATTTGCAGAAGTAAAAAAAACAACAACATGTATATGGAAGACTACGAGGGGAAAAAAAAAACTGACTCTTACTTTGATTACCAGTAGATAGCGAACAACAGGAATGGATAACAACTGACTGTGATCTATCAAGTGGCTAAACCCTATTTATTATGTCTTTCAATAATGGAAATGGTCCTTACGCTATTCGAGATCAAATTGCAATGAGGCACTAAATGAGATTATTTCTCTTTATACATGTATCAGTGAGAAAACATTTTTCTTGTGCGTTCATACCTGCAGGTAGGAATTACTATTCTTTTTGTATCCTTGTTGTTTAATTACATAAAAGAGATCAGATCACTGAACTCTGATATAAGATGGCAAGTTTAAAGAACTAAGCTTTTTCAGGATATTGATGTGAAACTCATCTTCCTGAATAGTTTTGAAAATGGAGATGTGTTAAAACTGTTTTACTGTGAGTGAATGCTAGAATTTGAGGAAATTAATAATGGTCTGCAAACAAACCAAAAGTTTAATGAATTGATTTTCCATGGAACAAAGCTGAAAAGTCTAAGGAATTTTTGTGGGGACTTAGCAAGAACAGAGGTATAGCAAGAATTGTAGTGCAGCAAGGGTATACTGGAAAATTATCTGAGACCTTCACAGCAGGTCGAGAGGCCCAATGCTTATCTATATTACCTTAACCAGGAACCAGGCGATGGAGTGCCAACAAAAGCCTCAACCTTAAACAATTAATATCTTCCTCAAGACTCTGGAGACTCAACTGTTTAATTATTCCACTTACCTCTAATAACAACTGCAATTGTACCAATCCTTGTTCTTGCCCCCTCTCAATTCAAGCTAAAGATGTTATTTGCCCATGTACAGTAATCGTGAATAACTCTAACCAAAATCACATCAACTCTTTCAAAACCCTGTTGAACCAGGACACATTTTCTCCTGGAGAAACCTCTTTATTAAGGATATAAAAGGAGAAACCTCATTCATTAAGGATATAAGATACATCATATTGCCTAAATAGGAGATATTAGGTAGAAACAAGCCTTACATTAGTGATAGGAAAACATGCAATTTATGCTATGGAGATGCTTTTGAAATTCAACTAAGAAAGGGTTCTCTACAATACAGATGTTCTGAAAGGTTGTTCTTATGCAAACATAAAATTTTAAAAATCTGCCTCAACTACAATTTCAAGCCAAGTGAAATCGTAATTTTTCTTTCTTCCTTCCTTCCTTCCTTCCTTCCTTCCTTCCTTCCTTCCTTTCTTTCTTTCTTTCTTTCTTTCTTTCTTTCTTTATTCCTTTCTTTCTTTCTTTCTTTCTTTCTTTCTTTCTTTCTTTCTTCCTTTCTTTCTTTCTTTCTTTCTTTCTTTCTTTCTTTCTTTCTTTCTTTCTTTCTTCCTTCCTTTCTTTCTTTCTTTCTTTCTTTCTTTCTTTCTTTCTTTCTTTCTTTCTTTCTTTCTCCCCTACTACTACTACTACTACTACTACTACTACTACTACTACTACTACTACTACTACTACTACTACTACTCTCTTCTCTGCCTCCTAACCCTCACATTATTCCTCCCCCCCTCCCCTCCTCCTCCTTTTCCTCTTCACAATTTTTTTGTTATCTCCTCCAATAAGCAACACTACAGTCAGGTCCCATCCCACTCACACAGTTTCCCTATTTATGCCAAACACATTACAGGAACTGGTCTGTTCGGCTCTTTAGTCAACCCCCACCACCACCACCACCACCACCACCACCACCCCACCGACAACATACTTCTACCCTATTATCTTTTTAAATTTAAATTTCATTCAAATTTTTAACCTTAACCATTTACTTTTTACCAAGCCATACACTTCCCCCTTCCCTTCCCTTCCCTCATTTTACTGCTGTCCCTTTACTGTAAATATCAACACTATTAAGATATTTTATCTTTAACTTTTCACTATCAATACAATATTCAACAATTTTTTTTTCAACCATTATCACTCATAAACACAATTATACTCACAACATTCATCTTTCCTCTGTATTTTAATCTTATTATTGCTTTATTCACCAGTATCTTTTTATTCTTTTATTATTCTACTTGTTTCAATCATTTGACTGTGGCCATGCTGGAGCACCATCTTAAAGGGGTTTTAGTCAAAGAAATCGACTGCGGGACTTAATCTTTTGTAAGCCTAATATTTATTCTATTGGTCTCTTTTGCCGAACTGTTGTCAAGTAATGGTGGGGGTGACAAACAAAGACACACATACACACACACACACACACACACACACACACACACACACACATATATATATATATATATATATATAAAATACAAATGATATATGAGCATTTGCATGTATACATACATATATGTACATACCTACATCTACATGTATATATAGATGCATATCTGGATACAGGACATCAGAAAAAGGAATGGGAACATACAGCACAAAAACGGACTCTGTTTACAGACAACAGAACGAACACATAGGAAAACAGACGAGCCACTTATGAAATTTTTCCTTCATCAGCTGCTTCTATTCTAAACTAGGCATTTCGAAGATGAGGCAGAACATGCTCTTAGAATAGCTCTTCCTGAATAGTGGATTATATATATATATATATATATATATATATATATATATGCGTTAGGAAGGGCATCCAGCTGTAGAAACTCTGCCAAATTAGATTGGAGCCTGGTGTAGCCATCCGGTTGCACCAGTCCTCAGTCAAATCGTCCAACCCATGCTAGCATGGAAAGCGGACGCTAAACGATGATGATGATGATGATGATATGCATATATACACATATATACATATATGATGGGTTTCTTTCAGTTTCTGTCTACCAAATCCACTCACAAGGCTTTGGTCAACCCATGCCTATTTTTGCTGTTGTTTTTGTTGTTATCATTATTATCTTTGCCATTTCCTCCTAGTAAATTAGAAGCCACCATTGATGGAAGCATTCCTAGGACTCCCTTTTTTTGTGGGTAATGAGTAGCTGCTTTGTCACACCCTTTTCAAGTGGGATCTGATTTTTAGAAAGAGTAAAACAATCACAAGTGGTGTCACCTGAAGAATATGGTGGTTGCCAGACCTGGGGAATTTTTCACTTATCCAAAAACTGCTGCACAATCTGTGCTGAATGGGCAGGTGTGTTGTCATGGTGGAGTTGCCACTCACCAGATGCATGCAATTCTGTCCAATGACCACACTCTACACACTTTAATTCCAAGCACTGCTATATACATCAAGAATGAATGAGAACATTGTAACTTAGTAAAAGTAAAAGTTAATAATGTTTCTTTCTCGAGTCATGCTGACTCACAAGGGCTAGTTTCTCAGTTTCCAAGTTTGCATGGTATATAAATTCCCCACCTGGACAGAACGCTGGTCTATAGCAGGATCACTCATCTTTGCCAGCTGAATGGACTGGAGCAACATGAAATGAAGTGCTTTGCTCAAAAACACATTGTCTTGCCTGGTCCAAGAATCAAAACCACAATCTTACGATCCTGAGTCCAACACCCTAACCACTAAGTATTGTGCCTCCACAATTATAACTTAGTGTACATGCTTGACAGAGTTCAAGGCCAATCTGTGCCAAGTAGCTTCACTTTGAGAATCTTAGCTCTTCTACCATAGTAACAGTCATTCTCATACTTTTTGATCAGGATTTTTATATATAATTCAGCTGCTATCATTATGAGAATCATTAAATTCCTTGAGCCAATCCATCTTTAAGTTTATTGAATATATACATAGTCCATGCAACCACACATTTATTAGTCTTTTCTAAAGAGAGAAGTGTTGTAACATCTGCCCACGTTGTTCAAAGTTGGAAAACATGAAGCATACTCATTCTGTATATAACGTTGTAAATTTGCCTATAGCAAAATTACCATAGTCACCTGATCCAACTGAGCTAAAATACATACGTACACTTTGTTCCATTGGACTGCAGAAAGATAGAGCCACTGAGCATACTGTTTACATGGAATAAAAACATAACATTACCGTTTTCTCAAATGGTTTCATGCAAAGATGTGGAATGTATGGATTCATGCACTCAAACACTTATATATGATTTTTTATTTCGTATGTGTATTTGGTGTGCAAGATTCTTGATGTGAATACGTGTGTTGAAAGAAATACTATTAAACTTCTGTCATAATGCCTCTCCCAAGGTTTAATAGTACTTATATATGAGGGAGTGCTGAAAAGTTCCTGGCTTTTAGGGTATAGTGAAAAGGCCAGCTAAAGGCCCAAATTTCTGAGCTCTTTCACAGAGCTTAGAAAAACTGAAGGATCACTGCAATAAGATTGTGAATCTGAGAGGGGAGTCATCATCATCATCATCATCATCATCATCGTCGTTTAACGTCCGTTTTCCATGCTGGCATGGGTTGGATGGTTTGACTGGGGTCTGAGAAGCCAGAAGGCTGCGCAGGCTCCAGTCTGATCTGGCAGTCTTTCTACAGCTGGATGCTCTTCCTAACGTCAACCACTCCGAGAGTGTAGTGAGTGCTTTTTACGTGCCACCAACACAGGAGCCAGAGGGAGCTGGTAATGCCCATGATCGGCTGGTGCTTTTTACATGCCTCCGGCACATAAAATCATAAATTAATTGATCCTCCTGTATTTTCTTTTATGCAAGGCCAAGAACTTTTTCAGCACCTCCTTGTACAACATTACCATTTTCTCAAATGGTTTCATGCAAGGATGTGGAATGTATGGATTCATGCACACAAACACATATATAAAGGGGTGCTAAAAAGTTCTTGCGTTTTAGGATATTGCCAAAGGCCTGGTTGGAGGCCAAACCTTCTGAATTCTTTTACAGGGCTTAGAAAATCTGAAGGGCCACTGCAATAAGAGTGTGAATTTGATAGGGAAATATGTTGAATGAAATCATAATTGACTGAAGCTCCTGTATTTTCTTTCACCCAAAGTCAGGAACTTTTCAGCGCCACCTCGTATAATATTGCCATTTTCTAAAATAGTTTCATGTAATAATGTGGAATGTATGGATTCATGCACACAAACAGATATATGAAGGGGTGCTGGAAAGTTCCTGGCTTTTAAGGATACCGCGAAAGACTTGGTTGGGGGCTCAACCTTCTGAGTTCTTTTACAGGGTTTAGAAAAACTGAAGGGCCACTGCAAAAAGTGTATGAACCTGAGAGGGGAATATGTTGGATAAAATCATAATTAACTGATCCTCTTGTATTTTCTTTTACCCAAAACCAGGAACTTTTCAGGACCCCCTCCTACATAAGCATATGAGTGTTTTCATGATCATCTCAAGCAGTCCCTCATTTTTTTAGGTATCCCTCCCAGTCAGTTGAGGGTCTTGCTTGAGTAGAATGCTTTGAAAATGAAAGCAGAAGACATCATCATCAACCCCTTGCTGCTGTTGTTCAGGGTCACTTTTAGTGCCCTCAGTGCCACAGGATCTTCCTATCTAGTACTCTTCTTGTAGGCCATAACTGATCCCATAAGAAACAATGTGCTGGAAGTGAAGGGGGATGAATGTCCTGGACTGATTCTGTCATCACCTTTGATGGACTGTCATAAGCAAGCAAAAGCAGAATGCATGCACACACACACACACACACACACACACACACACACACACACACACACACATTTAAAGTTAGATAGATAAATAGACAGACAGACAGACAGACGTACAGACAGACAGACAGACAGACAGACAGACAGACAGACAGACAGATAGATAGATAGATAGATAGATAGATAGATAGATAGATAGATAGATTGTAAGGTGCAGCCTGCTGGAACCTATTGGAAGGTATTTTAAAGGACAAATTTAGTCATGTCACTACAGTTGTCAATTGTAGAACATGACTG
>NC_142941.1:44593443-44615943 GCF_046866305.1 Octopus bimaculoides | reverse complement strand
CAGTGCTTACAGTTCTGCTGACTGTAGGTGTTGGAAACTTGGTATATGCAAAGACATCAACAACCACATTATACCAAAGAAGAATTAAATGACTTCTTATATAAGCCAAACTACACTGCCAGGCTTCGACAGTACTTCAACAACTGTTTCACTTTGAAGATGAATTATTTGGCACAGTGCTAAACTCAATATGTTTTGTTTCCTGCTTGACCAGATTGTTCGTTACTGACCACATTGTTATGCAGTAATCTTGGAAGAAGCTATTTAATCAGTATTTATATGGTTTATTCATAATATTTACATTCATAATTAGCCAGCAGTTCTTCTTCTTAGCTGCTACTATTGTTTATGCAAATGCTACCCAGTATTGCATGGCAAGGTTACAATTTAATTTTTCTTTAGAATACATTCATTGATGAGTTACAGGTTTTCAATTACTTACACTTTTACTCTTTTACTTGTTTCAGTCATTTGACTGCGGCCATGCTGGGGCACCGCCTTTAGTCGAGCAACTCGACCCCAGGACTTATTCTTTGTAAGCCTAGTACTTATTCTATCGGTCTCTTTTTGCCGAACCGCCAAGTTACGGGGACGCAGACACACCACCATCGGTCGTCAAGCAAAGCTGGGGGGACAAACACAGATACACAAACATATATATATATATATATACATATATACGACTGGCTTCTTTCAGTTTCCGTCTACCAAATCCACTCCCAAGGCTTTGGTTGACCCGAGGCTATAGTAGAAGACACTTGCCCAAGGTGCCACGCAATGGGACTGAACCCAGAACCATGTGGCTGGTAAGCAAGCTACTTACCACACAACCACTCCTGCGCCTATAAGTATTTGTGACACGCATTCCAAATTTTTCTTAAATGTGATTTATAGCTTTAATGCTTTATATCCTTACTCTGTCCAATTTAATGCTTATTTATTTACATCGTTTTGAATTAATCAAGCATTATTTTGTAGCTTCACTGTTTCAATGATGTGATTTCTTATTTTTGGAAAGGCCTCGTAGGGTAGATGTGGGAGGTTGAATCTGGTGAGTTTGAATATAGAGCAGGCAGAAAATTTGGGCCAAAATATGGCCAGTTTAAATGCTAAAGGGTTAATGATATTATATCACTTGTGATATTTCTGTGGACATGTCCTTTTCTTTTCATTTTGGCAACATATTTTTCTTTGTAGATACCATTTCATCACTCTTTGTTTACACACAAATATTTATGGTCAATAGTTTCTATTGAGACTGGATAGTTTATTAATTTGGTGTTTGGCAGTTTCTAGCAAAATGTTGATCTTTTACAGAATGATAATCAAATTCAGTGTGAATATCGTAGAGTAATGATAGGCTGGTGTTTTTTTATTGTTGTTTGAGTCCAAGTAAGTTCTGATTGAGTTGATCTATGATCAAGATCATTCTTCCTTTTTCTTATGTACATGGAACCCAAGACCACATTATTCAATGTGTCCCTTTCTAAGATAGTGGACTGTGATTTAAGGGATATTTAGCTGTTATTTCTGGCAGGCTAAGTGATCACATAGAGGTTCCTTCTTTTGCTTGATAAGCTCCTGGTAAGTCAAATCTGCTGCACAACTTTGATTTGTGACTGAGCTTTTCATTTCCTCTTCTCATTCTAATTGAGATTCCAGACTACATTCTCATCTTATTCACTGACTATGATTTCTATTTAAGAACATATGGATTGCTTTCTTTTTTAGTCTCACCCTTACATGTCTTGAAAAAGGGCATATGCCCAAGATGGTGATAAATTAGTAAAAGGCACCCACCACACTCTTTTAAGTGGCTGGTGTTAGGAACGGCATCCAGCCATAGAAGCCATACCACAACAGATAGTTGGAGTCCAGACAGCTCCCTGCTAGCCAGTTCCATGTCAGATCATCCAACCCATGCCTGCATGGAAAGCAGACGTTAAATGATGATGATGATGATGATGATTAATAATATGCAACACTTTTTACTTATTTATGTGCTCTTTTAAAACCTAGCCAAGCTCATGGGCCCAGTTTTCTAGTTTTTATGGAGGATGTGTTCCCCACCAGCTAGACGGGATGCCAGTCCATCGCAGTGTTGCTCAAGAAACAAGAAGAAAGAGTGAGAGAAAGTTGAGGTGTAAGAGTACAACAGAGGTCGCCACCACCATGAGGCTCCAACCAAAATCTTGAGGGTGGATTTGGTAGATGGAAACTGAAAGAAGCCTGTTGTATATGCATATATGTATCTATGTGTCTATCTGTGTGTGTGTGTGTGTGTGTGTGTGTGTCTTTATGTTGGTGTTTGTATCCACCTCACTGCTTGACAACCAGAATTGGTGTACTTATGTCCCTGTAATTTAGTAGTTTAGCAAAAGGGACCAGTAAAATAAGTACTAAGGCTTACAAAAAAAAAACAAAAAACAAGTTCTGCGGTTGATTTTGTTCAGCTAAAACCCTTCAAGGTGGTGCTCAAGCATGGCCACAATCAAACAACTGAAACAAGTAAAAGAATAAAAGAGCACCTACCTACCTATTTGTCTTAACCTCAAAGCACTTTGCATTCCAGTATCTAGTTATCCATTCTGTACAACAGATTAACAAATCCTCCCTAATCATTTAATAAAATCTAATGCCTGTCAGAAACATTAGCATCCCAGACAAAATGCTTAGCAATATTTTACCTGCCTTTACGTTCTGAGTTCAAATTCTGCCGAGCTCAACTTTACCTTCCATCCTTTCAGGGTTGATAAATTAAGTACCAGTTGCATACTGGGGTTGATCTAATCGACTGGCCCCCCTCCCCGAAGATTTCAAGCTTTGTACCTAGAGTAGAAAAGAATATTTAATGCCTGCAGTAATTCACACCAGTTGTCTGTCTTAGCCATACAGGACTTCAGCAGTATACTTCATTTCATATTTGTCAATTTTATATCTCAACTTTGATATTATTATAATCATTTGTAAGTTTACATTTTGGCAACAGAAAGAAAACTGACAGTTATTTAACCAGGTTAGTTTTATAGTAATGTTATCAAGGAAAGTATTCATTAGTTTGTGGTGAATAGTCTCCTGCATGACTAGCTTAGATAGCCACATACAGACAGTATGTATAGGTGCACATATGAATGTAAGTATTATGTCATCGTTGTTATTGTCTGAGAGTGAGTTGGTAAATATATATATATATATATATATATATATATATATATATATATATATATATATATATATATATATATATATATATATATATATATATACATATATATATATATATATATATATCTTGATATATATATATGCACACATATACTTGTACATATATATACACACACATATACATATGCATACATATATATGTGTGTGTGTGTATATATATATATATATATATACATATATATATCTACATATAATGTGTATTTATGTATATATATTATATACATATATATGCATATATGTATGTGTGTGTGTGTGTGTATATATATATATATATATGTACATATATATACATATATACATACATACATATATATATATGTATATATACACACACATATATATATATGTATATGTATATATACATATATATGTATATTTATAAGTTTTATGTATATATATATATATATAGATGTGTGTATATATATATATATATATGTGTGTGTGTGTATACAGACACATCATATATACATATATACATAAATACATACATACAATCACATGCACACTCACACCCGCACACACACACATGCGTACACACACAGGTGAGCGATTGTGTGTGAGCATGTGTGTAGACCTCTTTGTTGCTACCTAAGACTTCTTGTCTGTACATAATCTGGAAGTTATAAATGTATTCTGACCATATTTCATGAACTTTTATGTCTATACCAACATTAATCTGTTATTGATCATGGCCTTATTTCGTTTTCTCTAATTCTATATATTATACTTTTAATTTATCATTACACTGAAAATGGTGACATTTACTACGGCTGCCATAGACTCAAACACAACATCCTAGCTTTGCAGACTTAACAGCAGGAACCTACTTCAGCATTGTCATAGAAGTTGCCATGTTTCTCTATTCATTGGAAAAATATTTTTTGACTCTTCATCAAATTTAGTTGTGTACATCAGCTGGAAATCTATGATATGTGTCAGAAAGAGAAGATTTCCTATCATTAACGATGGTTTAAATATTTTTAAAACTGTCATTTTCTTCTTAGTTTCTCACACGATTTGTCCAAGTTAGATAATGTTAATGTAAACAACACTAATAATAATGTTCGTTTCTAATGCAGGCACAAGGTATTAAATTTTGTAGGATAATAAAGGACAAAAATCTTTTCCAAGTCATATAGACTTATAGAACAAGTTTCCCAGTTTGTGTGGCGTATATATACCCCACCTGGATGGGATGCCAGTCTGTTGCAGGATTACTCATTTACTTGTTTCAGTCATTTAACTGTGGCCATGCTGGACCACCGCCTTTAGTCGAGCAAATTAACCCCGGGACTTATTCTTTGTAGGCCTAGTACTTATTCTATCGGTCACTTTTGCCAAACCGCTAAGTTACGGGAACGTAAACACACCACCATCAGTTGTCAAACGATGCTGGGGGGACAAACACAGACACACAAACCTATATATATATATATATATATATATACATATATACACGACAGGCTTCTTCCAGTTTCCATCTACTGCTATCAGTCACTGGACTGTGATGATACTCGGGGACCATCTTCAAGGGATTTTTTTTTTAGTCTGTTGTATCAACCACAGTACTTAGCGTGCAAACTTATTTTATTGATCTGTATTCATTGAATGGCTGGGATTAAATTTTTCTTTTTATGTTTTTCGGTATAAAGGGATGTAACTCACTGCACTGATTTACACCATTTGGTTTCAACAGTGAGCTTCTAGCTTTTCAGTCAAACAAACTATCTTCTCCTTGAATTAATTATTATAATGAGCTTGTTGCATACAGTTTACAACTCATTGGAAAAATGTAAAAGAGATGACAACAAACAGCAACAATTCAACTGAAGAAAGACAGTAATAAAAGCCTAAAATGCATGCACAGTACACAGATTAAAACATGCATAGACAGAAGAGTGAATAGTAAAAGGGCCATTGAGAAGAAAGGAGGCGCAAGCACATCATGAACAGAGTTGGTGAATTCTGGGGTATATGGAGCTTTTGAAGGATGTAGTGCCCTGACAGCTAACAGATTATACTGGTAATTTATTCTATGCTTCAACAATTCTGAGCATGAAAAAAGAGATGTTTCAAAATGTCATGGGTGCTGCTCTGTCTTTTGATAATATAAGCATGTCAACTGATGGCTGAGAGATTGAATTTAAAAAAATGATCAGAGTTGATGTTGGGAAGATGTTGGATAATCTTATGGGTTCCTACCAAGTCAACTCCTTGATTTCGAAGCCGTAGTGTGTCAATGTCCATAGAAACAAGACATTCAAGATACAGTAAGTGACTGACAGAGAATAGTCATTTTGTTGTATGTCTCTGGAGATGTATGTTCCTACATATTTCACTGACACTTTATGGAATCTTCATACAGAATTTGTGTACCATTTCTGTAGTGTGTGGCAAGGCTAGCATTTGAATTGCAGACAGAATGCATCTGATGGGCTTCAAAAGTGTCTCTGCACCTGATGCGTTGGTAGAAAATGCTTGCTAATGCTGCCACATAGTGGAAGAGGATCTTGGACCACATGATTGTAAAGTGAAATTTCTAACTATTTGGCTATTCCCAGTGTCACTCAGCTTATACACATGTACACCCCTTCCTTGCTCACAACGGAATCACTCATTAATATCCATGCTTGTCAATGCAAAACTCTTGCAAGAAGATGTTTGTCAAAGATAATGTGCTATAGAATAAAACTTAAAGCTATGTAGTTGTAAAGTAGACTTCTTAACCATACACAAGTGAAGTTAGAGTCAAAGTAAAGCAGAAAGACTTTGTCCTTGGAAACAGGAATACTTTTAAAGGGAGACTCTCATAAGTTTATGATTAAGAGGGGAAAAAAGATTCACAAACATTGCTGAAAATCTATTTCCTAAGGCAGCAATCCCCAGTTTTTTTTTGCCGCTTGGACCAGTGTTACACAAGATATTTTTTTCCATGGACCGGAAGATCATGCACATAACAAAACACAATAAAATGCATAATATATGATTTAATTATTACATAATAATACATATATTACATGATAATACATATATAATGCTTCATTTTTGTATCTGGTTTGCAATATTCTTTATGTGAATTTGTGTGTCGAAACAAATTTTGTTGTGTCTAGGGAAAGTCATCATGCCAATATAATTAACACTCACACAGGTCCAGTTCCATTCCCTTATTATTAGTGAACTGGTTAAATACCTAAGTAACTAATCAATTGTTTGTTTAATTTGGTTAAACAGTAAGTCATTTGTTTTGTTTTGTTTTTGCTTTTGTTAAAGCTCTTTCGTTGCTAATTGCAAACTTTTCAATGGCTTTTGACTTAATCTGTTATGGAGGCTGTGTTTGTCTGCTTCAATACAAGGAATACATACATACATGCATGCATGCATGCATCCATCCATCCATACATACATACATACATACATACATGATGATGGCCATCCACTCGTGACCGAGGAAGACCATTGCTGACCTTCAGGAACATTGTGCGCTCTAGGACTAACTTATATTTTGCATTTGTGGCTCCATTGGTGGCTAATGAGCCCTGCTCTTGACAAGCATACATGACTGCAAACATTGCAGACCAAGCTTTCCCCATTCACTATATGAGCCGTGCGCTTTCGCGCAGCTCGCTTAAGTTCTTCATGCTGGATACGTGCTCTCTCAAAAGTGTCGATCCCCTTCTTAATCTGCTTCCTCCATCAATGGCGATGACAGGCATTGTTTTCCCAGTCAGTGTCCTACATATCACAGGCCTTTAATGAGGACTTGACACAGTCCTCAGCAGGCCAGTGTGGATTTGGTAGACAGAAACAGAAAGAAGCCCATGTGTATGTGTTTGTGTGTGCATGCATGTGTGCATGCATGCGTGTGTGTTTGTCCCCACCTCCCATTTCTCACCATTGCTCGACCTCACTGGTGTGTTTATGTCCCTGTAATTCTAGCAGTTCAGCAAAAGAAACTAATGGAATAAGTACTAGGCTTACAAAGAATAAGTTCTGGGTTCAATTTCTTTGACTAAAATCCTTTAAAGCAGTGCTCCAGCATGGCTGCAGTCAAAGGACTGAGACAAGTAAAAATACATCCAAACTTCTCTCTAAATTTGAGTTGAAGTCTTATCAATTCTCCAAGCTTATTTGGCTGGAGCATATATTGATTTCTGAGGCTTTAAGTGATTAAACGTACAAAACAGATCCCTAGATAGGACACTGATCCATCATTAGGTTAATCCCCAGCTGCTGCTGCTGCTGGTAATCTTCTTCACAGAATGAGATGTGATTGTATGTGGTTGTTTGGAAGGTGACAATTTGGTATGGCTGTAATAGTAAAGTAATGGTAAAGTTACCTTCTCAAGTTGTAACGACTAACAACAGCCAGTATCCCAGTTTCATGGTGTATATATTCCACATCTGGATGGCATGCCAGTCCATTGCATGATTGCTTTGTTTTGCCAGTTGAGAGGACTGGAGCAACATGAAATGAAGTGTTTTGCTCAAGAACACAATGCGCTGCCTGTTGAAGGAATTGAAATCACAGTCTTACGACCATGACTCCAGCATCCTAACCACTAAGCCACGTGCCTCCACTTCGTATGGCTCGCTGGACATTCAACTTGTTTTGGAGACAGAAATTTATTGTACTGGAGGCAAACACACACACACACTAGCGCATGCACACACACACACATTAGCGCGCGCACGCACACACACACACATTCATACACACACACATGGTCACCCCCCCATAAGCAAGCACACACACACACACACACATACACGCGTGCGCGCACACACACACATACATACACATGTACACCTATACCCACACACACATGCAAGCATGCATGCACGCACAAGCATGCACACATACACACACACACGCACAAACACACACACACACACACAAACACACACACAGACACAAACACACACACACACACACACACGCAGACACACACACACACACACACACACAAACACACACGCACAGACACACACAGAAATATACTCATATACTCAGTGGCGAGCTGGCAGAAGCGTTAGCACGCCGGGCGAAATGCTTAGTGGTATTTCGTCTGCCGTTACGTTCTGAGTTCAAATTCTGCCGAGGTCAACTTTGCCTTTCATCCTTTCGGGGGTCGATAAATTAAGTACCAGTTACTCACTGGGTTCGATGTAATCGACTTAATCACTTTGTCTGTCCTTGTTTGTCCCCTCTATGTATAGCCCCTTGTGGGCAATAAAGAAATAAGAAATATACTCATACAGATAGGGAGAATGAGAGGGTGACAGAGGGATAGAAAGAAACATTAAAGCATCTGAGGTCAAATAAGTCAGCACTGAATCACTGATGCCAAAATAAGTGGTGCTAAAATGCCTGGGAATCAAAGCCATGACCTTGGGACTGTGTTGCCAAACAACCTAAGTAATAGGTCACATACCTTCCTGTTCTCTCCAAGAGAGAAAATCAGAGTTAAGAAGCTTGCTTTCCAACCATGTGGTCTTGAGTTCCATCCCACTCTGTATCACCTTGGTCAAGTATCCTCTACAAATCCACTCACAAGGCCTGTGTGTGAATGGATTTGTTGCGCAGAAACTGAAATGCACATATGTGTGTGTGTGCATGTGTGCATGTGTGTGTGTGTGTGTGTGTGTGTGTGCATGCATGCGCGTGTGTGTGTCTCTTTCTCTCTCTCTATCTCTCTCCCTCTCTCTCTTCCTCTCTCTCTCTCTCTCTCTCTCTCTCTCTCTATATATATATATATATATATATATATATATATGTATATAAAATCAAACCAAGTACTGCAAGTTGGTTTTTAAAAAAAAATTTTTTTTTTTGTTTTCAAGCTTGGTACTTAATTTATTAGTCTCCTTTACTGATCTGCTAAGTTATGGAAATGTAAGCAAACCAACACCCACTGTCAAGTAGTTAAAAGGAAACGAACACAATACATACACAAAAATACACAATCATAGATATATAGAGATAGATAGATAGTTTTATATATATATATATATATATATATATATATATATATATATATATATATATAAATATATGGGGAAACCCCAATTTTTCTAAGTGCTTAGGGCCTCTATAGGTCTTAATCCGGCCCTGGTGTATATCACATAAGAAAATATGTTTGTGTGTATGTGTGTTTGTGTGTGTGTGTGTGTGTGTGAGTGTGTGTGTCCATGCGTGTATGTGTATGAGCGTGCATGTGTGTGTGTGCGTGTGTGTGTGCATGTATGCATGTATGTGTATGAGTGTGTATGCGTTCATGTTTGTGCGTTTTTGTGTGGATGTGTGTGTGTGTGTGTGTGTGTGTGTGTGTGTGTGTGTGTGTGTGTGTTTCAGTGTTTTACATCAGTAAGAAAACCAACAAGCCAGTGAAACACACACACACACACACACACACACACACACACACACATCCACACAAAAACGCACAAACATGAACACATACACACTCATACACATATATGCATACATGCACACACACACACTTTATGGTCTGGTGTTTATGCCTGCTTAGGTGGGGAGGCACAGGAAGGTAGAGGGGCAGGAAACTCAGGGGCTACCTCGGCTGGCACACACACACACACACTAGCTGTGCAACTGACCAGATGCTATATTGTCCACTGTAGTCTTCATTTTTTAAAAGTGCATTCTGTGATTTGATGGAGATTTAGTTTCTATTTCTCCCAGGTCAAGGAATTACCATGAAGAGAAATTTACTTGTGATGTCAGACACAAGACCAGAAAATATTTTAGGGAAGAGATTAACTAGCTCAGTGTCTCTCTTTAATTTTCTTTGTCTATTTAACCGTCTTTTTCTTCATTATGCTATTTTCATTTCACTTCAGTTAATCCATTTATCTGCCAGTCTAATTCACGTGTCTATTGGTCTGTTCAGCTATTAATTTATCTATCAATAAATCTCTCAATTAATCTATTTATTTATCAATTCATCCACCATTCTGGCTATATTATTATCTATATAGATATTCCATTTCTCCAATTTCCTTCCAAGGGAAAAAACTCTACTTCAACTAATGCTGTTGCCTGTATATTGTCAGTTATTTGAAGCTTCTCATACAACGTACTTGTAAGAGAACATGATTTCAACTTCGATATTGATTCCTAATACTTGGCACAAGAATTCAATTTTGGGGTTATATTTTTGTAAAAAAAAAAAAAAAGCTGTTATTGACAACTAGATCGACCCAAGTACTTCACTGGTACTTTAGTTCATTCTTTTACTCTTTTACTTGTTTCAGTTATTTGATGGCAGCCATGCTGGCGCAGTGCCAAAAAAGTTTTTTTAGTTGAAGAAATCAATTCAATTCTTTGTAAGCCTAGTACTTATTTTATTGGTCTCTTTTGCCAAACTGCTAAGTTACGGGGACCTAAACACATCAGCATCGGTTGTCAAGCGATTGTGGGGAGACAAACACACACACACATGTGCACAAACACATAAACATGTATAGACACACACACACACACACATATGTAAGTGTGTATTGTGTGTGTATATATATATATATATATATATATACACACACATATATATATATATATATATATATATATATATATATATATACATACACACACACAATAGGCCTCTTTCAGTTTCCGTCTACCAAATCCACTCACAATGCTTTGGTCAGCCCAAGGCTATGGTAGAAGATACTTGCCCAAGTTGCCACGCTGTGGGACTGAACCCCGAACCATTTGGTTGGGAAGCAAGCTTCTCACCACACACAACCATACCTAATAATTAAAGCATTTCCTGAATGCCTTTGTTTTTTATTTTTGTGAAAATTAAAATGAAACGAAATAAAATTAACATAAATCAGAATATAAATTTATATTTTGTTAAGTTTATCTGAAGAAACATTTAAAATTCATAAATGGGATTTTTTGCAGTATAACTATTTATCATATTTAAATCCACATAGTGATGTCATTTCGTGTCTTTATTGAATTATTCTACTGTTTTTCACATCATCCAAATAACAATGCATTTAGGAATCTGGGTTTTTTAGTTGGATGTGAGATAAGAAAAGAAAAATTTTGGAAAACAGCGTCAGCATAATTAACAGAAAATTTCTGATTCTGATTTCAAATTTTGGCACAAGGCCAGTACTCTGTGGGAAGAAGTTAGTTGTTAACATCACCCCCCCCCCCCCAATGCTCAACTGGTACTCATTTTATCGACCCTGAAAGTATGAAAGACAAAGTCAACCTCAGTGGAATTTGAACTTGGAATGTAAACATGGATGAAATGTTGTCCAAGCATTTTGCCTGGTGTTGCTAATGACTCTGCTTGCTTGCTGGCTTACTACAACTGCTACTGCCACCTCAACCCACCACCACCACCACCAATACCACCACCACCGCCACCGCCGCCGCCGTCGCCGCTGCCGCCGTCGCCGCTGCCGCCGTCGCCGCCGCCGCCGTCGCCGCCGCCGCCGTCGCCGCCGCCGCCGCTGCCGCCGTCGCCGCTGCCGCCGTCGCCGCTGCCGCCGTCGCCGCTGCCGCCGTCGCCGCTGCCGCCGTCGCCGCTGCCGCCGTCGCCGCTGCCGCCGTCGCCGCTGCCGCCGTCGCCGCTGCCGCCGTCGCCGCTGCCGCCGTCGCCGCTGCCGCCGTCGCCGCTGCCGCCGTCGCCGCTGTCGCCGCTGCCGCTGTCGCCGCTGCCGCTGTCGCCGCTGCCGCTGTCGCCGCTTCCGCTGTCGCCACTGCCGCTGTCGCTGCTGCCGCTGCTGCCGCTGTCGCCGCTGCTACCGCTGCCGCTGTCGCCGCTGCTACCGCTGCCGCCGCTGCCGCCGTTGCCGCCGCTGCCGCCTCTGCCGCCGCTGCCACCGGTGCCGCCGCTGCCGCCACCACCCACCATCACCACCTTTGCCGCCACCGCAGCTGCTGCTGCTGCTACTACTACTACTGCTACTACTAATCCTTTCTACTGGAAGCACAAGGCTTCAAATTTGGGGGAAGGGATTAAGTCAATTACATCGACCCCAGTGCGTAACTGATACTAACTTTATTGACCCCGAAATGATGAAAGGCAAAGTTGGCATCAGCGGAATTTGAACTCAGAACCTAGTGGCAGACAAAATACGCTAAGCATTTTGCCTGGTGTGGTAATGATTCTGCCAGCTCACTGCCTTAATAATAATAATAATAATAATAATAATAATAATAATAATAATAATATGGCACTCTGTCGCTTACGACGTCGAGGGTTCCAGTTGATCCGATCAACGGAACAGTCTGCTCGTGAAATTAACGTGCAAGTGGCTGAGCACTCCACAGACACGGGTACCATTAACGTAGTTCTCGGGGATATTCAGCGTGACACAGTGTGACAAGGCTGACCCTTTGAATTACAGGCACAACAGAAACAGGAAGTAAGAGTGAGAGAAAGTTGTGGTGAAAGAGTACAGCAGGGTTCACCAGTATCCCCAGCCGGAGCCTCGTGGAGCTTTAGGTGTTTTCCCTCAATAAACACTCACAATGCCGGTCTGGGAATCGAAACTGCGATCCTATGACCGCGAGTCCGCTGCCCTAACCACTGGGCCATTGCGCCTCCACAATAATAATAATAATAATAATAATAATAATAATAATAATAATAATAATAATAATAATGACCTTATTATATACAGTGCTCATGATCACAACAGCTCATTGGAAAAAAATAGTTTAAAGCAGGGACAGAGAACAGACACATAAGTTAAGGAAGACAGCAACGAAGCTAGAAGTACGTGCACGGCACAAAGAATAAAACACAAACTTAGAGAAAAGTAGACATTATGTTATGACAGAAATCTTTGTGCTGTAACTTTTTTATATAATGTTGTTACATTATTATCAGTATGTTGATATCATAGACAGTTGTATTGAAATAAATCTATTTAATTGGGGATTAGGTATCATAAAATGTAATATTTCAGTTTGCATATTTTTTTATTATTTTGATTGTTGTGTTGGTGTCAAATTAAACATGAAGTGAAAATGTCTTTATGAATTGTAACAAAAAGGATGAAGCATCTGATATAGGGAATTCAAATTAAAATCAGTGAAAAGATAGAAGGAAACTGAAAGAAGCCTGTCATGTGTACACACACACACACACACACACACACAGTCACAGGTATGTATGAGTGTGTGTGTGTGTGTGTGTGTGTGTATGCGTGCATGTGTGTTTGCCTCCTTTTCTTTATGCGATAGTTACATACAGATGGCACTGTCATACAAGATGTGTAATATGTTTCCTGTCTTCCCTGCAAACATGTCCAGTCATAGGGAAGGAAATATTCTTTTCTACTCTGGACACAAGGCCCGAAATTTTTGGAGAAGGGGCCAGTCGATTTGATCGACTCCAGTGCACAACTAGTACTTAATTTTTTGACACTGCAAGAATGAGAGGCAAAGTCGAGCTTGGCAGAATTTGAACTCAGAACATAAAGATGCATTTCGCCTGGTGTGCTAACATTTCTGCCAGCTTGCTGCCTTATAGGGAAGCTGTACTGGTAATCTTTGAGAAATGGTACTGGTAGTCTTTGAGAAATGGGAGGCACTCGAGATATTGGAGAAGGTGATTTGTTTAGGTCTAATTCTGTTACATTTGGTGAGGAAATTTGGTGAGGTTTGATCTAGAGTGCGCTAACTGAGGGTCAGGAAATTCTTTAGTCAAGGGACCAAAATGTATGAGAACAATTCGAGAGGCAGATGGTGGTGGACAAAAGCCACCTTGTTGGTGGAGATAGAGATGGAGGTGTTTCTACAGGTATTGTTGCAGCTTAGCTACTTGTGAACCACTTTGAGAGAATTATAGAGAGAAAGAGAGAAATGAAATAAGGATCATCATCATCATAATTATCATCAACATCATCATCATCATTGCTTGCATGGGACAGACAAAATTTTGTGAGAGATTTTCTATGGTTTCGAAGTGAGGTTATATTTTCTCCTGATCCAACAAGTTTTCAGGGAGGACTAGAAACAAATTATACAGCTTGTGTGACCATGATATTCATATATAACAATCATGCAATCTCAAGATAAGGTGGCGTGTGCACGCACATACACACACGCACACACACACACACACACACACACACACGCACACGAACACACATACACACATGCACACACACATGCACACATGTATACACACATGCACACACACACACAAATGCACATACACGCATGCACACACATGCATGCACACATACACACATGAATTCACATACACATGCACATACAGATGCAAACACATATGCACATGCACATATGCGTATACACATGTACACATGCACACACACACATGCACACATATACACACACACACGTGTACACACATGCACAGACACACACACAGCACACACATACACACACACACATGCACACGCACATATAAAGCCCATGTGTGGGATATTGGAGATGTTACCCCAGAGGGTGGTATTAGCTGCCTACTTAGTTGTATTTATTACAGAGAGGAACTCATAGAATTAAATATGCTATTTGAAAAGATTGTCATATTCTAATATGGATATGTAATAAGAGTATTCTAACCCTGATAACTGTCACCCATAGTTGTGATAATTAATTGCCTAAAATGTTTTCTACTTCAGAGTCGTAAGGTTATGTTGCTGGACCTATTAAATACTCAATCTCATTCATACTTTTATACAATAGCTATTGTTTTATGTTTTCCACAAAGGCACATAACTCTGCTTGTCTTTGTCTGGTCAGCAAGTTCTCTTTATACTTGAGTAGTAAGTGGTAAGGGAATTTCGTTGTGAAAAATAAATGGTTGAATAATATGCAAATTTATCTCAATTTTCAAAAGCTTTTTCCCCTTATTAACATAGGAAGAAAAGTTGTAAAACAGATATAAAATAAATAAATAAACAATTATGAAGAAAGTTTACGTAGAATACTACTTTCTCTAAATTATTACCTGTTATAACTGTCTCTACTTTCTGCTTAAGCCTTTTTACTGCAGAAATCAGATACTTCCTCTAAGAATTTTATTACCCTTAACTGTGGAAAGCAGTTTTTTATACCAATCTATCTTTCATTCAAGAATGTTATGTTTAAAACTAATTTTTGTTGAGATATGTCATGTTTATTGAGGCTGTGTGACTTGCAGAAAATACCAATTTTATTTTTTAGCCTACTATTACGGAATAGTAGACACCGACCAAAAAATCTTAAAAAACACCTCACAGGAGAAGAATTCACATCAGAGAATGAATCAGAATTCTTAGTAAAAGAATGTGGAAGCAGGAGATGTGGAACATGCAACAACAACAACAACTTTAAATACTTAGAAAGTGGTTCCCACATAAAATTCAAGAGTGGATTCTTGTTCAAAATAAATGCAGATATGATCTGCAAAATGCAGAACCTCATATACTACATTACCTGCCCCAACTGCAAAGAAAATTAAATTGGCGAAACAAATACTCCTTGTAACATAGAAGATGAACCGATGGCAAATATTTTGGCAGCTTTTACCAACTTAAACAAAGAGACCATCCAGGAGAGTTGCAGGAGATTCCGAAGTTGTCTGGAGGCTGTGGTTTAAGCAAATGGCGATTTTATTGAATAAATTTACTCTTTAGTATTTCAAGATATTTTAATGTAATTTTGGTAAATATATCTGTTAAAATGAGATGTCAGAGATATTTTCATCTTTGCGTAATTTAGATGACAGTTTATTCACTGCACTATATATATATATATATATGTATATATATATATGTGTATGTGTGTGTGTGTGTATACATACATACTTACTAATTTACATTGTTTTAAATTAATCATGCATTATCTTGTAACTTTGAGATTTCAATGATGTGATTGTATATTTTTAGAATGACATTGTAGGGTAGACGTGAGAGGCCAGATTTTGACAGTTTTGAACATAAAACAGGTAGAATATTTTGGAATATGGCTGGTTTAAATGCTAAAGGTTTATCCAACAGTCAAAGTCAGCTACTTAAGACCTCCATTCATTTATAATCCATTGGATTGGAAGTTTCCTACTTGATTGCTTTGTTACAGTATGTGATGAAGAAGGTCTTTACAACTCACATTCTTAACACACACGACCTACCTATTGTGAAATTTAATAACACACACTGCTATGAAAATTATACCAACTTCCATTTCTCCTTTACCACTTTCCAAATATGCATTATCTGTATGCACCCAAGACACCTACACATGTCATGCTGACTTGAACAACTTTTATGTACAGAGAACATGACAACCTGGTCACTTTTTTAAGAGCATCAATGAAATTTTCTTTTAATCCACAATGAAATTTTGTTAATAGATAATTAATATTAATAAGGGCGAGCCGGTAGAATCATTAGCACACGAGGTAAAATGCTTAGTGGCATCTCACCTGTTCTGAGTTCAAGTATTGCCGGGGTCAACTTGCCTGTCATCCTTTTGGGGTTGATAAAAAAGTACCAGTTGGATACTGGGATTGATCCAGTCGGCTTTGCCCACCACCTCTGAAATATCTGGCCTTGTGCCAAAATTTGAAACTAATGTTAATAAGGAGTTGAATTAGATTTAATTTGTAAACATTTATTCATAGTTATTCCATGAGGTTAAAAACAAATATGCCTTTATTTTATATAAAAATATTTCTTTTTATGTATAAAAATACTCCTTATATTCCTGTTATATTAAAATCAAATTATTTATTCTATTTTCAGAATTATTCGAATGCTTCAGCTTATAAACTCAGCAGACACAAGAGAGAATATGCTAGTACTGGTATATATATTGCATTTGTTTCTTCATACCTGCATGTGTGTTGATCTTGCATACCCTGTCCAGGAAGAGAAAAGTCCAGGAACTTATATAGGGGATATTGCTGCAGACTCACAACTTCTAAACAGTGTCTCATCTCAAGATCACAATTTGATAACTTTTAACCAACTCAGCCAAAAAGAAACTTCCCAGCTTTTTAATATTTCTAAATCTGGTAAACTTTTCACTTCACAGAAACTTGATGCTGAATCATTATGTTCTTATAGCACAGAATGTTCCAGAACAATTAAAGTTGCAGTCAAGCAAGCAGAAACTTTTATCAAGATTCTTAAAATTAAGGTAACAATAGAAGATGTTAATGACCATCAACCAGAATTCCCTGTAAAACAGATAAAACTCCTTTTTGATGAAAGTCATGGCAAAGGAACTGCAAAATCAATTCCAAATGCTGTCGACCAAGATGTAGGTATTATGAATTCAAAAATTTCATATCGCCTGAAAAAACACGATAATGAACCATTTAGACTATCAGTATCTAAGAAAGTGGACGGTACTTCCAAACTAAGGATTAGTCTAGATGAAAAATTAGACAGAGAATCAAAAGACAGTTACTTTTTACAACTAGTTGCAGAAGATGGAGGCTTTCCCTCCCAGCATGGAATTCTGAATATTGAAGTTTCTGTAATTGATGTCAATGACAATCCACCTATTTTTTCAAAAGATATCTATAATGTTTCCATAAAGAATACACATCACAGAGCTTCACCAGTTACCGTTTTATCTGCTACAGATTTAGATTCTGGAGACAATGGAAAAATAATTTACCACTTTAGTTCTAAAACATCCGAAATTGTAAAAAATAGTTTTCAGTTAAATAATGTTACAGGTGAAATATTCTTTTTGAATGTCTTCCCAGTTACACAGACACGAAAATATAAACTTTTTGTTGAAGCAACAGACAGAGGTAGTCCTCCTCTCAGTTCTATAGTTTTGCTACTTGTAAATGTGATCAATCAACAAAACAGAGCGCCAGAAATTGATGTCAATTTTGTTTCTGCATTAAAAAAGAATACAGCTGCAATTTCAGAGAGAATCAAAGTTGGCAGCTTTATTGCCTATGTCAGTGTTATTGACAATGATGTTGGACTAAATGGAGAAGTAACGTGCGATCTTAAAAGCGATAAATTTCAGCTGTTAAAAATAAGTTCCAAAGAATATAAGGTACTGATGAAAAACACAGTCGACAGAGAAACTGAAAGTAACTACAATATTTCAATTATCTGTCATGACAAAGGCTCACCAGCTTTGAAGACTGCGAGAAAATTTTCAATCCAAGTAATGGATGTTAATGATGTACAGCCTAAATTTACCAAAGACACATTTAAATTTCTTACTTATGAAAATGAAAAATCAAATTTCCCAGTTGGATTTATCAATGCCACTGATTTGGATTTAGGAAATGGAGGCCAACTAACATATTTCATAATTGATAACAACAATATGTTTCCTTTTCAGATTACAGACTATGGTTTCATTTCAACTATACGGTCTTTAGACCGAGAACGACGAGACATATATAAATTCCGGGTTTTAGTAAAGGATAACGGTACACCATCACTAAACAGTACAGCAAATGTTGTTGTTGAAGTCATGGATGAGAATGATAATGCACCATACTTCACATTTCCTAGTGTTAACCCTTTCAGCCTAGATGTCCATTATCACCCACAAAGCAAAAATGACATCACAACTCTGAGAGCTTCAGACAGAGACAGTCGGGAAAATGCTTTCCTTAAGTATGAAATGCTTGATAGAAAAAACCATCAGTTGTTTACTGTTAATCCTTACACTGGAGTTTTATCATTTGCTCGAAAAGTTTACCAAAATGATGCCGGGTCATACAATCTTTTGTTAGTTGTGAAAGACAGTGGCAGCCCAGTGCTGTCAGCAACCACTACACTGTCCTTAACACTAACTGTCAGCAACAGAACATCCCCAATGTTGACAGCTGCTCATATCCAATCTAGTGACATGATAGATATCAACTTGGTCATTATCATAGTTGTTACAGCTGTAGTGATATCAATTGCTATAGTTGTTATAATAACGATATGTATAGTGAGATGTAACAGAAGGAGAACTATGTTACATACAGCAGCAATGAATCCAGCCATGCAACCAGGACGAGAGAAATGTTTAATGATATCTCAGAGTAACAATCCTTTTGCTATAACACAGAACCCCGAAGAAGGGGTGCATCACAGTACACCATCAATGAGATCCAGAAGGGATTTCTGTCCAGAGCAGGAGCTACCGGTTGAATGGACAACATTGACAACACCAAAAAGTATTCCAGCATCAACACAGGTAAGTTCTATCAAATTTTGATGCTAAAATCATATTTATATTAATTTTCATTCAGTTATATATATAAAAAAAAATACAAACAAACAACAAAACGAAAAAGAAAAACAGTCCTAACAAATAAAAAAAAGAAACATCTTTCACTATGATAAAAATCCTAACATTCAGCATATATCACTGCAGCAGTACCTTCTTGGCAAAAACTAATGCTCTATATCATGTTATACAACTGAGTTTCCTTACATTTTGTATCATATCCTTTTGTCTTCTAATGAAAAATATTGATATATAATATAAAATGAGTTTTCTGCTACAGTAGGTTTATTTGGAGGCTGACAGTTCGACATATGATCGTTTCTTTCAGTTATCAAGAATTGTATTTAATATAAACTTCAATATGACAATTACATTGTGTTCCTGTTCCTGTTCCATGCCGATAGTACATAACTCAGCTTACCTCAATTTAATTGCATGTCATACAGCTTCACATATCACAGTTGATAATAGCAACAAAAATAAAAGCATTTGCACAAACAAAACTATAAACCATGCCAACTGTGCTAGCATGAAACCTGTATGAAGAATCTGAAAATATATATATATATATATATATATAAATAGATAGATAGATAGATAGATAGATAGATAGATAGATATGTATATCAGTAATGATTACATGTGATTTCCATAAGAAAGGAGATGCATACTGTGATAGCCTCATGATTCTCTGAATCCACATTGTATATTACTCTTTTATACATACATACATACATATGTATGTATGTGTGTGTGTGTGTGTGTGTGTGTGTGTGTGTGTGTGTGTGTGTGTGTGTGTGTGTGAGAGTGTGTGTGTGTGTGAGTGTGTGTGTGTGTGTGCGTGCGTGTGTGCGTGTGTGTTTATACATGTTAGGAAAGAATAATTTTGCAATATATTTTTCAATTTAAATTTGAGGTGCACAAATGTCAGAGATTTTTAGTTAGCTGGTTAAGGTAACCATTAGCTTTTATACTCTAACCCACACCTTCATCACCAGTTTTCATAATATAACACACTTCCTACAAGTATTTTTTATAACACCTCACTGGTTATTATAAGCCATTCATCTGCCTTTAAATATCAACATAACCCTTCACCTATTTTTGCAATATTTTCTCTATCTCGTACTGTCAATTTCTAACAGAACTCTATTGGATGGACTGATATTCATATTCAGCTTCAGTGGCTTGTTGATTGAACAGACCCCTAACAAATCTCAACCAGGGAATAAAGACCATGCCAAAAAATGGACCATGCAAACAAGATATGGACTCTACATACCACATCACTGGCTATCTGTCTAGGGTACAGAAAATACGTCATTAAAAGAAACAAACAAATTGATTCATATCATCCTGGACAGAACATCAACACACACCATCAGATAAATTTATATGCCATGTCACTTGCACATGCAACAGGCCAGATATTGGTATTTGGGATTTGACAAGGAAAGTATATACCAGCATTGATGTCAGCTGCCCTGCTGTGTGAATATCCCTCTGAAAATCGAAGAGGAAAAGGATAACTATGGACAACTGCTTTGAAACCTTTAGTTTCTATACCCAGATTATAAATTAACATTTGTATCAATAACAATTGGTGCTGTTGGTTTTGTGAGTAAATGCCTGAGTGGCAATCTGGATAAGCTAGGGTTTTCAGAAAAAGAAATCAACCAGTTAATATGCAAGTTATGAATACAAGCAATGAGGGAAGGGGTGAGGGTGGGGTGCAAACAAGCAAGACTTTCCTCTAATTCAAAATGTGACATCATTTTTGCTATCTGCATTCTGGGGACAGAGCTGGGTAACAGGTGAGGGTTGGAAACAAAACAAAAAAAGAAAAAATAGAATCCAGCTGTAGAAAATCTGTCTCAATAAATTCCCTCTGACCCATACAAGCATGAAAAAGTGGATGTTAAATGATGATGATGATAATGGGGACAATGATGATGTAGACAATGATGATGATGATGATGATGGTGATGATGATGGTGACAATGACAATGATGATGATAATGATGATGATGAAAATGCTGCTGCTGCTGCTGCTGATGATGATGATGATGATGATGATGATGATGGTGATATAAAAGTGATTGCATTACACTTTTACAATATTTGATAAACATACATATATATATATTTTATTTTTTATATAAATAAATACTCTCTTACAATATGTAGTGTCCTCAAAAGAGACAAAAACCACATAATACAACAGTGTTTGACTCTTTTTTTTTTGTTTCCTTCTTTTATGCAAAGGAAAAGGGGATTTAGACGCATATTGATTGCTTGTCTGTTTATTTACCATACTCATTGTCAACAGAGTTTTTTGCAACTATGGTATTCCATACTTTAGCATTTCTGGGGAAATGGTTTGGATTATATGGCTTAATTTTAGGATGACTAAGACAAATTTGTCATTACATTTTTTTTATTTCTCTTTTATTTATTCATTTATCTGGTTTTTGGTTTTCGATAACAAGTTCCCTAAGGCTGTCCTTTAAATGTAACACAACTTGTAATTGTATCAATTTTTTTCCCCTTCTAAATCACTGGTTTCATAAAAGCTTCAGACCATTGCGTCCTTGGTTTCATGAACTAATTATTTTCCTTATCCTCCCACCTCCACCCTCATTACCTTATAAATATCCTTATTCAGAATAACAGTTGACTCAATGGAAAATAACAGAACAATGCTATAAAGGAATGTCAATTAACATTGAAATATAATAAATGTCCAATCATAACTTGTTAGTTTAATTAATTTAATAAAACTGATCAAGATGCATCTGGTCTTCAGACTATTTTCTTTCTTTGGCATTAACATTTCAATCAGTATTCTCTCCAGGTGATAATGCTGAATTAGTCCAAAGATTGAACCTGGAATGTTTGCTTTACCAGCTGGATTTCATATCCATCATCAGCATCATCATCATCATCTACATTTAGCATCTGTTTTCCATGCTAGCATGGGTTGGGAAGTTTAATAGGAGCTGGCAAGGCTGGGAGCAACACCAAGTTCCATTGTCTATTTTGACATGGTAGCTTTTATGTGGCACCAACAACCA
>NC_142941.1:44583443-44588443 GCF_046866305.1 Octopus bimaculoides | reverse complement strand
TTCCTAATGCACTTACAACTACTGGGATATATTTTAGCCGCACTTTCCATAGTCTCTGTAATTCAATGGCTAGGGCCTGGTACTTTGCTTTTTTTTCTATACTTCTCAAATTAATGTAAAGTCAATTATCTGGCACTTTCTATCCTCTCTATCTACTACTACCAAATCAGACCTTCTAGCTTCTATTACTTTGTTAGTCTGAATGGTAAAGTCCCACATCTTGTATTTCTTACTTTCTAGTACTTTACTAGGTTCATGGTCACACTATTTGTCAGTATGCTCAAATCCTTGCTTTCTACATATCTCCCAGTTGATTACTCTCCCTAGATTGTCATGTCTTTTCTTGTATTTTTTCTGTGTCAGCATGCTACATTCACTTACTATGTAACGCTTTCCTCTTTTGATTAGTATAATCTACATTGGGAATCTACTTGATTTTTGTCTATCTTGGCTTTAATCCAATTACTCCTTAATGCTTGATCTTGTGCTACTACTAACAAACTTACTGTCTCCCTTTTCAGCTTCCCTTTCTGCAGCCATAACCATGTCTCACTACTACTATTTGTTGCAACTATCTTTGGTAATCTACCATGCAATGCCTTCTCCTGCCAATCAGTAGTAGTATTTCACTCATGTATGCTAATTTAGTTAGCGAGTATTTTGTCTTGCAGTTTTTAGTGACAAGTCTTCTCAGATCTCAAGAATCTTTCTTTGGATTCTGGCAAAATATTGGATGGTACCTTTCTGCCAGTCGACAATGTAAGTTGCAATTCCAATTTCTTTTAGTCTTTGAGGTAGCATTTTGGATGTTGTGCCAAGTGCACCAATTACTACAGGAATAATTATTGTCTTGGCCTTTCACAGACTCCTCAGCTCTCTGGCTAGATCCTGGTATTTCTTGATTTTGTTAATTTTCTTTGGTATTGACTCTGCTATCATAGGGTGTTGCAAAATCCGTGATCTATGTGCTTCTTTATTTTGTCTTCTATAATCATGTTCCATCTTCTTGCCTCAATACTATGGTCAGTCTTTATGGTGAAGCCCCACAAAATTTTTTAATTTTCATTTTATATCATGGATTCTGGTTCATGTTCATACCACTTCTTTGATGTTTTGAAGACACACACTTGGCTAACATCCCAATGCACTCTTTTGCTAATACAGTCATGTCTGTGCTTCTACTCCTTTTGTGCTAGCATACTGCACTCACTCAAAATATGATCGATACTCTCATCTCTTTCCCTGCAGATTCAACCTTTTATTATTATTATTATTACTATCATCATCATCATCACCATCAGCATCATCATCGTTGTCATCATCGTCATCATCATCATTATTACTTAGTTATAGTTGTTATATCTCTTCCTAAACTGTTTAAGAAATATTGTCATGAGTACAGATAGACATGCCTACACATATGTACATAAACATATACTCTCAAAACCACACACATAAATTTGAGTACATTTACATATTTACATATACACATTTATACATAAATACAGAGAAACAACTTATGTACAACACACACACATACACACACACACACACACACACACATATTATGGTGTTCTTTAAAGCATATTATTAAATTATATACCACTGATTAAACCAACTAAATGAGGCCTCCACGTTAATTGAATAGAAGTTTTAATCCAGATTCAAGAGAAAAAGAAGAAACAAAGCAAACAAACAATAAATGAATAAATAAATGAATAAATAATAGTTGAAGAAAGAGATGAATGAACAAAGAAACTATTCTTTTGTTACATTATTATCACAGGCAAGATATTTTATTCTTTGAAGAACAATTGTTATTTATTTCATGAAATTATTTTCAAGTTTTTGCAGTAGCATCAACATGACTGCGTGTTATTATGCATCATCAACAAGCCTTTTCACTTATCTGCCACACTATTAAAAAATATAAAAGAAAGAGTTGATAAAAGATTTAGTCGTGCTTTTCGCTAGCCAAATGTACAGTTGTGATTTGCTTTAAGGCAAATAGCAGGATTCTTTGAGAAAATAAAACAAGAGCAACATTCCTCAAAAATTAATAGAATAGGCCGTTTTATTTGAAATGAAAATTTCTACACTAAATTGATATAAAAAATTATTTTTCAAGATATATATATATATATAATTTTATTTTATTTTATTTTATTCAAATAAATATATATATTTTTTATTTTATTTTATTTTATTTTATTTTATTCTATTTTATTATTTTTTTTTGAGAATCAGTTTCATGGAGAAAGAGATGGTTAAATTTTAGAACTTCTTGCAAAAATTGGATTAGATCCCAGAATGTTTTATATATATGTGTGTGTGTGGGTGTGTATATACATATATATATATAAATATATATATACATACATATATATATATATATATATATATATATATATATATAAATATATATATATATATATATATATATATATATATATATACATACACACCCAAATACACACACACATATATATCTGCATTTATACATATATATGCATACATATGAATATATACTTATATATACATGTATATATATATATATATATATATACATATATATATATATATATATATATATATATATATATATATATATATATATATATATATATATATATATATGTATATATATATATATATATATATATATATATATATATATATATATATATATATATATATATATATATATATATATATGCATATGTATATATGTATCAGTAGATTTTGGACTTAATTATAAAGAAATATTGAAAATTATTCAAATAATTTTAACTAACTATCTATCTATATATTTTTCTTCATTTCCTTTTTGTTGTCAAAGGCTTGTATCCAAGAAGTTGGAGGTACATCTGGCAGAATTCAAGGCAAACGCTTACCATCTCCGGACTATTATCGTAATAATGTATCCATGAGTAGAAAATATAGCCATAGAGTGAATAAAAATGATACAAGCCCATATGAAGAGATACCAGGTATATAGCTTGAGTCTAATTATCTATTGAAACTCTGTGTTGTTTAGATTAGCCGCAAAGGTGTTGTAAGGACACATCCACCATAGATAATACTGAAATGCTTTTGCATAAAAAGCATTCTGGGGTCCTGTTTCCACAATCTATGAATCTCTCTAAATACATTTATAGATTTCAATATATTTGCGTGTGTGCATGTGCATGTGTAGGTATATACCTCTCTCCCTCTCGCTTACTTTCTTTTCCCTCCTCTCTCCCTCTCTTATGCATATATATGAATTGATTCTATGATCTTGTGACCATGAATAATGATACTCTAACCACTAAGCCTCATGTCTTCTCTATACCACAAGATTGTGATTTCAATTCCTTGATCAGGCGGTGCATTGTTTTCTTGAGCAAAAAGCTCTTCATTGCACTTTGCTCAGCAATCACTTCAACAATACTCTAGAACAAGCAAAGGTCAATTTGATGGAGGGAATCAGCTAATTCACAGCATACACATTTGATCACTGTAAACAAATCATATATACAGGTTATTCAGTAAGGAATAGCAAAAACTCTATTGTTTATGACAAGAGAGCCCCCACTACCATGCACACACACACACACACACACACACACACACACACAATATACTCAGAGTTTTATCATGGCTACCGAATAATTGTCACATTATTTACAGATAAATTCCTCTATTTACATAATATCGAGGTCTCTTTCTTTCTTTAGTTGTCTTACCTTTTCTATCAATATATATATATAAAGTGTAAACAGTGAATATATATATATATATATATATATATATATATATATATATATATATATATGTATGTATAAATTTAAATAATAAGGGTGAAAAATTGGGTATTAATTTAATTAATATCAATCTAAAACCAGTGGCCTAGCATATTGAAAAATCTGAAGATTCAGAAAAATTATATTACATACATATAAGAGGGATGACCACTAAGTGGACATCTATTATGCTAAAAGTAGACCACCTATTGTTTGACCACTAAGAAGAGATTGTTCTCAAGAAAATTTTCTTCAGAACAGTCTCTGCTTCGTGGTCAGATCATAGGTGGTCTCCTTCTAGCATAATGGATGTCATTCCTCTTATAGCGCGCAGGGCAAAATGCTTAGTGGCATTTCATCCATCTTTACTTGTCACTTGTTTCCATACAAAATAAAAATCTTCAAGTCTTTCAGTCTATTAACCAACAGACAGTCACGTCATGTTCTATGCAAATACCTGGAAATAAATGGCAGTGGTTAAATGAGCCATTTTATTTTAGCAAACATCATTGCAACATGCTATGACATGGCGAGAAACCAAGTTATGCTTTTGTGACAGACTGCAAGGAAAGGGTACTATCAAGAAGTCATTATTTGCTAATCAGCAAATATATATATATAGCACACACACACACACACACACACACACACACACACACATATATATATATATATATATATATATATATATATATATATTATTAAAAAATATGGCAAAAAATCATATATTAATTAATATCGATTAATTACCAGGAAGCTAGCACATTTAAAGAATCAAAGAGATTCAGAAACAGTATCTGCAATCTCAGGGGATTAAAGTACATTTTTATATATGACGTTGACCACTAACGTGGACATTCAATGTGCTAGAAATAGATCACATCTTGTGTCTAAAAAGACGTCTCTTTAGACACAAGATGTGATCTATTTCTAGCACATTGAATGTCCACGTTAGTGGTCAACGTCATATATAAATATATATATATATATATATATAGATATAGATAAATAGATAGATATATATAGGCACAGGAGTGGCTGTGTGGTAAGTAGCCTGCTTACCAACCACATGGTTCCGGGTTCATTCCCACTGTGTGGCACCTTCGGCAAATGTCTTCTACTATAGCCTCACGCCAACCAAAGCCTTGTGAGTGGATTTGGCAGATGGAAACTGAAAGAAGCCTGTTGTATATATGTATATATATATGTGTGTGT
>NC_142941.1:44570943-44580943 GCF_046866305.1 Octopus bimaculoides | reverse complement strand
CTGAAACAAGTAAAAGAATAAAAGGATTAACCTTAAAATTCATTAAGTAGTGTATGTCAATAGAAATATGGTAACAAAAGTGTAAGTAAAGGATTTCATAGAGGCAACATTATACTAATTCGTTAAGATGTCGAGCTAGTAGAATCGTTAGCATGCTGGATGAAATGCATAGTGCTATTTTGCCAGTTGCTACATTCTGAGTTCAAATTCCGTCTTTCTGCCTATCCTCCTTTCTGGGTCAATAAATTAAGTACCAGTGAAACATTGGAGTCAATGTAAGTGACTAGTCTCCCCCCCCCCCCATTTCAGGCCTTGTGCTTATAGTAGAAAGGATTATACTAATTTGCTGAAATTTGTAGAAACTATATGGTGATTGAGAAGTAACTCCCTATTTTAAAATGCTTATAAATTATTTATTAATTGTAATTCTTTTCTCAAATTTTTTGTGTTTGTCTTTTGAAGTATGAGAATTTAATCTATAATTCTATTGCTCTTGTCATTCGTAAATGGCTGAATGCCCACGTCTCTGAGACATGGATGGGTCATTGTGGTCTGCATGAGTGGCCAGTCAGGAGTCCCAACTCAACACCTTGTGACTTCTTTCTTTGAGATTGGTTAAAGGAAAAAGTCTACTGTACCAAACCAAGGACTTTGGAAGAACTTGAAGGGTGAATATATGAAACTATACCTTCCATCCCACAAGAGTTTCTGGTGAAATCAGTTGACACAATTCCTGAGTGACTCAAGAAACTGGTGGCGACATCTGTAGCCCGTATCAAATTTTAAATAAAACCTCATACTAAAAGCTTTTCCCTCATATCCATTTCTTTTTGTAAAAATTACAATTAACAAATAATTTATAATTATTTTAAAATAACGAATTACTTTTCAATCACCCTGTATATCTATATCAATATGATTCATAACTAGCATAAGGGTTTGTAGTTAAAAAAAAGTTTTGAGTGAATTATGAAAGTTAATAAATAGGAGGTGTAGAACTGGCTATGTGGTTAAGAGGTTTGTTTTGCAACTACAGGTTGTCAGGTTTGATTCTGATTTGTGGCAACTTTGGCAAATGTCTTTACAAGAACATTGGGCTAACCATATACTTTATGGAAATTGGTAGTGATTTAGTTAAGGATGAAAACATGCAATGTTGGCAGGCAAAGACATTTCGTGGGATTAATTGTATGTGGGTAGATTTTGTTTTAGTTGGGAAATGATCCCTTCATATCAGAATTGCTGGCCTTAAGCTCTGTATTGGAAACATTTACTGTTTTTGATGTTGTTGCTGTCATTATTGTTGTTGTTGTTGATGTTACTGTTGTCATTGATGTTGATGTTGTTGTCATTGTCATTGTCATTGTTGTTATTGTTGTTGTTGTTGTCATTGTTGTTGTTGCTGTCTCGTGTTACCGTTGTTCCATGTCAATAACGATTTTGGTTTTGCATTATGGAAAAGGCACAGATGTTGCCATGTGGTAAGACGTTTGCTTCCCAACCACATCAAGTGACCTGGGGGTATATTAGCAGACATTTTTCCCAAGGTTTCCCCCGCAATGGGACTGAACCTGAAACCATGTGGTTGTGAATCAACCTTTGTAGCCATTGTGTAGAATGTAAGTTGATTCCAAGAAAACACCTTCATAAATCTACGAGCATACAATTCAGGTATGTAGAAAAAAAACCAGAAATAAAGAGAAAAAAGAAGTAAAGAATTATAGACATCAATTGTTGTTATTGTTCTTCATCTTAGGTTAGCTTCCATTGAGCATACCTTTGATGAAAAGCATGACAATAGTAATTACTCTATCTCTTTAGAGATATGTCTATTAATTAGTCTGTCCAACTAATTATTAAAACGACACTAAGAAGTTTGCTTCCCAGCCACATGGTTCCAATTTCAGTCACACTGTATGGCACCTGGGCAAATGTCTCCTACTTCAGGCTGACCAAAGCCTTATGACTGGATTCAGTAGAAAGAAACAGAAAGAAGACCATTGTCTATATATATGTATATATACCCAGGCCTATACCCCATTTTTTTAGGAGGGGGTAGCCACAGCAAGACACACACCAGGCATTCCATTCATTTCCCAGCTCAAAGAGGTAAACCCTGTCCTATGCTCGGGTCAAGGCATAGAACGCAACCCCCAATATCAGCAGTGGGGCCTGACAGCATATGCTGGTATACACCCACTGCATCATGCTGGTTCTGTACCTCTTTGAGTAACATCAAATTCACTCATCTGTCCGTAAACACTCTCCAAGCTTTCCTATCATTTATAACCTCTCTTGCCTCTCTCACTCCAACACCTCTAGCCATCAAAGGTTTCCACACTCCATCCATCCACACAAACTGAGATATGTGTGTGTGTGTGTGTGTGTGTGTGTGTGTGTGTGTGTGTGTGTGTGTGTGTGTGTGCGCATGTGCATGCATGTGTGCGTGTGTCTGTGTGTGTGTGTATATATATATATGTATATAGGCGCAAGAGTGGCTGTGTGGTAAGTAGCTTGATGGTTCCGGGTTCAGTCCCACTGTGTGGCTCCTTGGAAAAGTGTCTTCTACTATACACTCGGGCTGACTAAAGCCTTGTGAGTGGATTTGGTAGATGGAAACTGAAAGAGTCCCATTGTATATATGTACATGTATATATATGTGTGTGTGTGTTTGTGTGTCTGTGTTTGTCCTCCCAACATCGTTTGACAACCGATGTTGGTGTGTTTACATCCCCGTAACTTAGTGGTTCAGCAAAAGAGACTGATAGAATAAGTCCTGGGGTCGATTTGCTCAACTAAAGACAGTGCTCCAGCATGGCAGCAGTCAAATGACTGAAACAAGTAAAAGTGTAAAAGAGTATATATATATATATATATATATATATATATATATACGTGTGTGAGTGTGTGTGTGTGTGTGTGTGTGTGTGTCTTTGTGTCTGTGTTGACAACCAGTGTTGGTGTGTTTATGTCATTGTAACTTAGTGGTTCTGCAAAAGAAACTGTTAGAATAAATATCAGGCTTTAAAAAAGATGTAAGTACTGGGGTTCACTCGTTTGACTGAAATACTTCAAGGTGGTATCCCAGCATGGCTGCAGTCTGACCACTGAAACAAGTAAAGAATAAAAGATAAATGATCACCACTCCACTCTCTCCTTTCTCCCCACATCAAATCCCTCTGGAATTCCCTGTCTGCCCATGTTCTTTCCTACTGGTGTCAACCTGCAACTAACCAAGAGAAGCTTTAACCTTATTAGTCTTACCCCTCTCTGGAAATTTTTGGCCAAATCTGGTCCTAATATTCTCTCTGTTTTATGTTCAAACTGGCCAGCACCAGCCTCTCACACCTACCCTACAATGCCATTCTGAAAATGAACAATCACACCATGAAAATCTTGATGCTGCAAGATAATGCATGATTAATTCAAAACAATGTGAATATGCTTTACATTTGACAGAACAATCTGAAAGTTTAAGGGTTAAGATATTACTATGTATTTTGAGAGTGACTGAGAGCAATTTTGGAGCTGTTTCTGGCTGGTCAAAAGACCATGTAAAGGCTCTTTGTTGATGTTACTGTATAATAACCAAGTCAATTCTTATTAACTGTTACAATACAATCAAGGAACTTATATGGGGGACTCATATATCTTATTTGCTCAAGTATTTTGCTAATGTCAAGTTTAATAAGATGGATTTCATCAAAACTTTGTTGTATTCGTGGTGTTTAATGTCAGAAAGAAAGTATTTTGTTAAAGCTGCTGTCTGAATTAGCTTGCTCTCTTCTGTTTAGCAAAGAAGGCGAGAGACTGAAAGTAAAAGTGATCAATGAGTTATTCACTAACAATGTTCTCCACAAAGAATTGTGAAAATTGTGAAAAGTATGGATTTTTTTCTTTTACTTTTTTTTTCTCTTGCCAGAGACGTTTTCTTAAGGGTGCCAACATTGACAAATGAAAATAAGTGAAACTAATTAGGGAAAATGAAGATCATTAATTAAACAAGTTTTGGAAGAAAGTTGGAAATGTTAGAATATCATCTTTAAAACATTAATTTCCAATATACCAAGGAAAGATTTTGACTGCTCTTAAGTGACACTTCAGAAAATTAATATGGTGAAGGGCCAGAATCGATTGTAGATTCTGCATTGTTATAAAAATGGGGGGAAAAATAAATAAATAAATGAATGAAAAAAAGGACACCTTCAACACATAGAGCAACAAACACTTACAGACATACTCATGCACAAACATATGTACAGACATATGCATATACATATACATGCAGACATATAAATATACACACATATAAACATACATATGTACACACTCAACCATACAAATGTATGCTCACATAAATGTACACATTCACGTGTAGAGCCATAAGTACACACACACATAGACACATTCACACACACACACATACATAAGCATACATATGTACTCATATATACATATAAATATACATAGACTTACACAAACACACAAATATACACTCACATAAGCAAACATATACAGACATGAAAAATACGCACACACATAGACATACACATACATACACACACAGACAAAAATATACAAATATACAGACATATACATAGACACACATATAGGCATACACATAATGACATACAAACACCGACATACTCGTAGACATACATATATACACATACTGATATACACATATGCATATACAATCTACAATTTCAGAGTAAAAAATGCAAAATAATTTTAAGCTTATTTTATATTTTGTTCATGAGGTGTTTGAAATTCAAATGTTTTGAGTGAATTATGAAAGTTAATAAATAGGAGGTGTAGAACTGGCTATGTGGTTAAGAGGTTTGTTTTGCAGCTACAGGTTTTCAGGTTTGATTCTGATTTGTGGCAACTTTGGCAAATGTCTTTACAAGAACATTGGGCTAACCATATACTTTGAGTGTAAAATTTGTGGGCAGAAACTTTATGGAACCATATAAGGGGGACAAACACACACACACATATAGGACAAGCTTCTTTCAGTTTATGCCTACCAAATCCTCTCACAAGGCTTTGGTCAGCCTGAGACTATAGTAGAAAACACTTGACCAAGGCGCCATACAGTGGGACTGAACCTAGAGCCATGTAGTTAAAAAGCAAGCTTCTTACCACACAGCCACACCTGTGCCTATGGAACATATGCGCGTGTGTTTGGACAAATGATAGAAGGGCACTCAACAAATTTATTGGGAGTTACATGTATGCATCAAAACAATTTTATTCAAATTCATTGGTACTCTGAGTTTCAAGCATGATGCTAATCTTCAGCCATTCTGAATTTGAATGAGAGAAGTTGATTGTTATTAATGGATATATGTTTTCAAACACAGGTACAATGATTAGTATAAGCATTTGAATTGACCTCTAGTACTTAGTCGTTACTTTATATTTTGTGTGTGTGCGTGTGTGTGTGTATATATATATATATATATATATATATATATATATATATATATATATATATATATATATATATATCGGAGTAAGCACATAGATGCAAAACAAGGTGGAAAAAAATAGTACTCGAATACCAGAGGTAGAGTAATATGCTTTATTAAAAAGCAGCAGAACTATTACAAAAACTGTTACTCAGAGTTTCACGTTCTCGTTCGTCTGACAGTTTTGTTTATATATATATATATATATATATATATCTGTGTGTGTGTGTGTGTGTGTGTGCAGGCATGGCTTTGTGGTAAAAAGCTTGCTTCCTAAACATATGGTTTTGGGTTCAGATCCATTGCATGGCACCTTGGGTAAGTGTCTTCTACTATAGCCTTGGGCCAACCAAAGTTTTGTGAGTGGATTTGGTAGACAGAAACTGAAAGAAGCCCATCATATATATATATGTAATGAATATTTACAAAAAATTCAAAAGACAAAGACGGGTGTGTAAACAAAAAACAGATGTATTAGTTTAAAGCTCGGGAAGTGAAAAAGTCTTTTACTTTTCGAGCCTATGCTCTTTGACAGAAAGGAACACAGAAATAAACAGGGAGAGAAAATAGAAAAAGGTTTAGTGGCTAGTGATCTATCATGGTGAATATATATATATCACAGTTCAGCAAAAGAGATCAATAGAATAAGTACTTGGTCCTAAGTCGATTTGTTCAACTAAAATCCTTCAAGGTGGTACTCCAGCATGGCCGCAGTCAAACAACTGAATCAAGTAAAATATAAAAGATATATTGTAATCATCTTCATTGTTTTACTGTTTTATTTTTCCATGCTTGAATGGTTCAGACAGAATTTGTTGATGCAGATTTTTCTATGGCTGGATGCCTGTCTTGTCACCACCTTTCACTTGTTTGTAAGTGATGTAAATATTATTTCCCCATGACCAGACATGTTTCGAGGAAGATTGGAAAATGAGGGACACTGCTTGCATGGCAGAGATGATTATTTTACAGTAAAATACACATACACACACACACACACACACACAAACACACATACACATGCGCACACGCACACACATGTATTCATTCACACACACGCATACATATATAGACACACATACACACGTATACATTCACACATGCACATACACATATATATAGACGTGCACACACAAGCACACATACACATGTATACATTCACGCACACATACACACAAATATAGACACATATACATGTGTAAACATTCACACATACACATGCACATATATAGATACACACACACATACACACATATGCATGTATACATTCACACACACACACACACACTCACATGTATATATATATAAACACACACACACACACACACAAGCACATATTTATATACAAAGGGATTTGGGGGTTTTCTGTTTACCAAATCCACTCACAAAGCTTTGGTTAGCCCAGGCTTTAAATGAAGACACTTGCCCAAGGTACCATGTGGTGGGACTGAACCTGAAACTATATATGTGTGTGTGTGTGTATGTGTGTGTATGTGTGTGTGTGTGTATGTGTATGTGTGTATGTCTTTGTGTTTGTGTTAGTCCCCCCCTGCTTGACAATTTGTACTGATTTATTTATGTCCCTGTAACTTAGCAGTTTGGCAATAGAGACAAATAAAATAAGTACCAGGCTCAGAAATAATTAGTAGGGTCGACTCATTAGACGAAAAATCTTTCAAGATGTGCCATTCAGGATGTGCCTTCGTAAGTGTGCCATATGGCTCCCCAGATGTGCCACCCAGGAAGTGACACCCTCCGATGTGCCACCCTCGTAAGTGTGCCATAGGGCTCCCCAGATGTGCCACTCAGGAAGTGCCAACTTCGTAAGTGTGCCATAGGGCTCCCCAGCATGGTCGCAGTCTAGTAAAAGGTAAACAATTAACGATGAAGATTAAAAGATGTTAAACCGCTCGTTTATAGATTTGAATAGATTCTGTAGAAGATTCTAGTTTATTCCATTTAGCTATTATAATATTCTGCTACTATTCCCTCAGGTTCAAATCCTTTCAAAATCCTCTCCTCTGCTGGGGTCAATAAAAGCAATAACTTTATAACTTTTGACTAATCACCTATTTCATAGTGACCTGTCAAAAGAAATCGAAATTAATTTTTATCAAATACGCGATAACTTTATACCAAATTGAATAATATATAACGGATAACAAAATTAAAAAAAATAAAATAAAACAAAAAACACTCAAAAAAAAAAGAAAGAAATTCTATTACTGTATTTAGTCTGTAATTTATATTATATACGTATATATATATGTGTGTGTATTTGGTTTATGCTGTTGCTGTTTAGAAAGCAATGGTATTGTCCCTCGGTATTTTTGGCTTTGCTCCCAGCACCATTGTGAAATTGTTCAGTGATTTTTGTTATTGTTGATTTGTTTCTTGTGGCTGACATGAAATATGCTTATCTTGCTATAACAATTAAATATGGGAAATGGTTTGAAAAGTAGAATGTCACACGTCATAAAATGGGGATATTGAAGACAGCTATCTGATTAATAAACTCATTTTTCTATGCTATTCTTAACAAATAGCTAAGTCTTTGTCCTGATAAGATCTTAAAAGCATATAAACTGTTTGGGACCATGCCATAATAAATAAAGTAGAAATGAAATAGTGAACTAGATAGGCGCAGGTATAGTTGTGTGTTTTAGAAGTTTGCTTCCCAACCTCATGGTTCCAGGTTCAGTCCTACTGCATGGCAATATGGGCAAGAGTCTATGAGCAAAACCTTATGAATGGATTTGGTAGATTGGAAACTGAAACAAACCCATTGAATATACATGCTATATAATATATATATATATATATATATATGGGAGAATTTACGAAACAAACAACAACAGAAGAGGACAGGTGGTGTAAACAACAAAAGGATGTATTAGTTTAACACTCGGGAATAGAGAAAGTCTTTAACGTTTCGAGGCTACGCTCTTCAACAAGAAAGAAATAAGGAGAAAACAAGGAGAAAAAAATTGAATGTTTTGGTCAGCGATCTATCATGGCGACTGCCGTAGAGAAAGTTCACACAGGAGAGCTAAGAAAAAGGGGAGATAACAAAAGGGGAAAGAAACGGTGACCCAAATACGAGGAGCTGTGTGTGTGTGTGTGTGTGTGAGAGAGAATGCTGGTGATCATGACGTATATGGCACAGTTAGAGGGTCGCACTTCCGAGGGTGGCACATCTGGGGAGCCCTATGGCACAGTTAGAGGGTGGCACTTCCGAGGGTGGCACATACTGAGTGGCACATCTGGGGAGACCTATGACACAGTTAGAGGGTGGCACTTCGAAGGGTGACCATCCCTGCACCGAAAGCTTCTTGGCCCCTGACCCTTGGCCCTTGACCCCTGACCTTTGGCCCTTGGTCCCAGACTCTTGGCCCTTAGCCCTTGACCCTCTTTTCTTTTTGCTTTGTTTTTTTCTCCCACCTCACATATATTTTCTTCTCACAATTCCTTTTTCATTTTTTCTCCTTACGCCTTTATTCCCCCCCCCCACACCTTCTGTAATTTTTTCTTCCCACGTCTAATTTTCTCATTACGCTTGTATTTTTTTTCCACCACACCTTTTGTAATTCTCCTTCCCACATCTAATTTTTTCCTCACGTGTTTGTTTCTTTTCTCTCTCTCGTCCCATCATGCCTGACTACAAATCTTTCCACTCACTCTCCACAACCGCCTTAAACTATATCTCCGCACACTTCCCTCTTAATACTTTCAACCTACTATATGACTCTCCTTACTCACATTAAAGAAAACTCGTTTTTCTAGTCACATTACGTTTCTCAGTCGCTGCTTACATCACCGCCTCATCCCTAAAGGTTTCCGCCTCCATTTTTCCCCTGACAATATTATGCTCAGAGTATATGAATTTAATATTTAATTAAATTCAAATTACGACAGACGTAAATAAACAAACAAAGTTTGCTTCTAGAAGCGTTGAGATGTCTTAGAAAGTTAAAGAAGTGATTTTAAATTCTCGCAGAATAATGGTAATAATATAGCCTGAACAGGATAAACTACCCCCATTTTGCAGAGAAAAGTGTAGGTGGCTAGCTGTGGACACGAACTCACATCCCCGTGATTACACGTCACGATGCTTTGACTGATTAAGCTAAACTACCCACTACAAATTCCTCTGCAAATTTAAGATATATAAATCTCGCTTTATGAGACGCTCTCATATGTTAAATTCAAATTACGACAAATGTAAATAAACAAACAAAGTTTGCTTTTAGAAGTGTTGAGATGTCTTAGAAAGTTAGCCACCTACACTTTTCTCTGCAAAATAGGGGTAGTTCAGGCTATATTATTAGCATTATTCTGCGATTAATATTTAATTAATTCACTGATTATTAATTGAAACAGCTGTAAGGGATTATGATTTATTTGTTGTTGATAATAAACATTTATTAACTTCACTATATATATATATATATATATATATATATATATATATATATATACTCTACAGACACACACATACATACATAGACACACACACACACGAACGC
>NC_142941.1:44548443-44565943 GCF_046866305.1 Octopus bimaculoides | reverse complement strand
ATAACCACTTGACAATTAGTGTTAGTTTGTTTACATCCATGTAACTTAGTGGATTGGTACAAGAAACTGATAGAATAAGGACAAGATTAAAAAAAAACATTAAGTACTGGAGGGATGATTTTTTTCCTACTAATTTCTTTGAAGCAGTGTCTCATCATGGCCACAGTCAAATGACTGAAACAAGTAAAAGGTAAATGGTAATAAAGCAGTAACTGAACTCTGAGCGATTATTTCCAATAACTTTATCAAGAGATGAAGGGTGTCATCTATAACCCTTTTTTCAGGGCTTCTGAGTCTAGTAAGGAAAATGGAGGAAGTTACTTTCAGATCAGAGACCTAAGCAGAATGCTTGCAATAGAGTGGGCTCCATTGAATGCACAAACAGACAGGTGATGGATTAAATCCTCCTTCTCTGTCTGTCTGTCTCTGTCTCTCTTTCTTTTGCTGTACCATGCCTGCTGGTCTCAGCAAGTATGGACCTTCATTCAAAAGCCTGAAGTTTCATGATTTCTCATAGAAAAGATATTGCAGTGCTTTCCTTCAGCCTGTGCATTTACACTTTATAATGCTCTTTCTCCAGTTTTCTTCCAAGCTAACTCTTGAGGTATAGAACTTATTAAACCCTTCAGGTAAGAGGAATAGCTCATGTAACATCAAGGTCTTTCCACACACAGTTGAGCCTCTGTGATGCAAGTCTAGGAGGCAGCATCCTTTGAGTCCAACATGACTTAGCCACTAGACTGACTTCTGCTATAACTGGGGGCCTTGACCACGTGGAGTCAGAGTGGATTTTGGTATGGCATTGACAAAGTGTTATTTAACCCTTTAGCACTTAAACTGGTCATATCTGGCCAGATCACACGTACCCTACAATCCCATTCTAAAACTAAACAATCACATTGTTGAAATTTTGAAGTTATGCAATACTGCATGATTAATTGGAAACAATGTGAACAAGAGCATTCAGAGACTACAAACCTCCACCAAGGCAACACCAACGTCCTCTCAACAATTAGCCAGAGATGATTTTTAAAATGAGAATATCTGAAATAAACTCGACTGCTCTCACAAACGAGAATACTAAAAACGAACCCAGCTGCTCTCAAAAATTAAGTAAAAAAACGGAAAAATAATTCAGAATCCTTGTCTTGTACTGGATTGATCCCAAAATCTAATCAGTTTGTGCCAGTCACAAGGCCAAACATCCCTGAAAGTTTCATCTAAATCCATCCAGTAGTTCTTGAGATTTCTTGTCTATGGACAAACAAACAAACATAACTGAAAACAATACCTCCACCTTTGCTAAGGTGGACGTAATAATTAAGCTTTTCATCTGACAGAATAATCTGAACACTAAAGGATTAATACACCACAAAATTTGTGTATTTCAAGCTAGAGCTTAACCACTTGATGCAATTTAATATCCAAGAACAAGAACAGTAACCTCTTTGTTGGGGTTCTACACAGATTTCGTCTACTAAATTTCATTCAGAGAATCTTGGCCAACCTGTACTTTCTTGTATTTTGATTAACTTTTCATAGTTAATCAAAATTATGACATGCACCGTCTGTGGCAATATGCTGCAAGTTTTAGGTGGCATACAATAAATTTTGAAAAAAATCTCCTTGCAATATCATGTTATAAAAAGATACGTTACTGGTGACTTCATGAATTTGTGGTTTTCTTTATTTGTTTTTCATTCCTGTCAATAATGCCAGCTGGTACTCATAAGGATTTTCTTTAACTACAGTAAGTTCCATATTTAAGAGATGAGGAATTATGTAGTTTCTACACAGAAGGTCAACATTTCCATCAAGTTTCTTATTGGTATACTGGCGCGTTCATTTGGATGGGTGTCTGTCACTGGTTTTTCTTGAATAAGGGTCGAGGAACATCGCAAAGCTGTGACACGAGGAGATATTGATAAATCTAGTAAAGCTGATCATGTATGGAAAAATGGAGACAACCTCCCCCTGTGGGATGAAGTTAAAATAATAGACAGAGAACACCACTGGAAAATATGGAAACTAAAAGAAGCAGCACATATGCTAGGACACAACAACCTCCTAAGCAGACCAAGTGCAGATATGAGCAGCATATGGGAACCGGTATTAAGGAAGGATAGGAAAATATTAGATTTATAAGCCCTAAAATTCATTCCATAATTGCCCACGGGCATATGGCATAGTGGTTAAGAATGCAGGCTACTAACCCCAAGATTTTGAGATCAATTCCCGGTAGTGACTTGAATAATAGTAATAACATTGAAAAATACCTTAGGAATGAGAATCTAGGTTCGTAATTTCCCCAAGACACCTGATGAAGGCTGGAGGGTATATCAGCTGAAACGTGTTAACAACAAACAAGATGAGGACAAATATCTGTCAAATGTAAATAATATACAGTAAGTTTGTTTTTTTTGGTAGGGTTAAAGATATTTTTGGTTCTGTTAAAATGTGAAGACAATGTTGTCAAGTTTGAAGTTTTGGGGCAATTCAAGCAACACAAAATAAAAAAATGCACTTCTTTATATATACATAACATACATACATACATGTGTGAGTGTGTGTGTGTGTGGTGTGTGCGTATGCATGTGCGTGTATATACATGTGTGTTTATGCATATGTGCATGTATGTGCATATGAATATCTATCATTCTATCTACACACACACATCTATATATGTACATATCTCTGGATTTGTGTGTGTATATATGTATGAATGAATGTAAATATGTATGGATGTATTTGTGTATGTGTATATATGTATGTATGTTGTATGTATGAATGTAAATATGTATACATGTATTTTTGTGTGTGTATATATGTATGTATGTATGTTATATGTATGAATGTAAATATGTTTGCATGTATGCATGCATATATGTATGCATGTCTCTGTGTATGTACATATGAATATACTTGCTACTTGCTGTTCTTAGAGGGCTGTCAATGTAATGGTCAGCTAAATAAAACTTAAGATGTAAGATAGTATTTCTGATAGCAATTCACTGTAAGAATAGTAGTTGACCACTTGTAAATATTTCTGAAAGTGTCTCTTATTAGATTAAATGCCAGAGCTTGAGGCTCTTAGTTGTCACTTTCAAATTAGGAACAGAAGTTATTCTAAGAAAATCAGTGATCCACTTTGCAAAATTCCTCTTGTAGCAGATCTATTTTTGATCTTGTATTTCAGGAGCATTTTTAACCTTATTTTACTTGGCATGTGAATAATATTGTGGAAATAAGTTTTTAGAGTGAGTAACATTTGTTAGAACTATTTTTAAAATTAAAGAAACTCCTGATCACATGATATAGTGGAAATTTTGTGGTTTATCTATTTAATGCTTTGTATTATATTATCGAAGTATGAGTAAACGCAAGATTTTGATTATGAAGTATTGTTTTAAGAAGAAACTGAGTTCTTATTTAATGATACTTATGTGTGTGCATTACATATATATATACATATAAATATACATATACATACATATATATATACATATGGCAAAAATGAAAATGGAGGTGGGTACAAAAATGACATACATCAGCCGGTAGACATTCTATTATGTCTATTTATTCTAAAATATAAAGAAGTATTATAAGAATACATACACATGCAAAGACTGTGTGTTACACATATGTACTAGTAATACACTAAAGAGTAAAAGATCAGTTCCTTACAGTCGTTTCTGCCAAGAGGTCATGATGTCCTCCATGCTATCTCCATCTCTTTAATGTTCTGTAGGGATGTGTAGGTAGAGTTTGGATGTTGAGTGTGCCTCTAGGCTTCATCAGAGGGTCTAAATGGTTAGGAGAGCTGATACATACAAGAATCAGTTACCAATAGGTACAGTATATTTCTCTTATTGGAAAGGGCATAAGAAAAACAGGAGCAAAACATAGTAAAATGGATTAGGTATAGGAAAGGGAAATAAGTCATGACTTATTTTCTTTTCCTATACCTAATCCATTTTACTAACTTGTACTCCTCTCACACTCTAAGTCTTGCTCCTTTTCTTCTTATGCCCTCTTCAATAAGAAAAATATACTGTACCTATTGGTAACTGATTCTTTTATATATTAGTTCTCCCAAACATTTAGACCCTCTGGTGAAGCCTAGAGGCACACTCAACATCCAAACTTTACGCATCCCTACAGAACACTGAAGAGATGGAGATAGTATGGAGGATACTGTGACCTCTTGAGGAACTGATGTTTTACTTTTTTATGTATTACTAGTACATATGTGCAACATACAGCCTTTGCATGTGTATGTATTCTTATAATACTTCCTTATATTTTAGAATAAATAGACATAATAGAATGTCTACTGGCTGATGTATGTCATTTTTGTATCCCCTTCATTTTCTTTTTTGCTGTATAAATTAAGGGTAGACCACTTTTTTACCCCCACCCATATATGACACTTGATTGCGAAATTGCCACGCAATAACCAGCACTTGAGTATTAATAATTTGGTACACTACCAGCAGCATATTGGATAGGTACTATCCCTTAGTTGGTTGGCTTCCCAACCTCTAACTCTCACAGAAATATATATATATATACATATATATATATACACACATACATAACTATATATACATGCACAATATATATACTATATTTACAATTTAGAATAGTGATGAATGATAACTCTGGACTCTGTGACAAGAATATGTGGAGTTCTTTACTAATCTAAACAATGTTGTTAACCTGGTGTGCTAACAAAGAGCTTAGAAGGTATTTTGCTCGGATTGATAATCCCTCACTAAAAACTCTGATTTCATAAACTGACACACATATACATCATCATCATCATCATCATCATTATCATCATTATCATCCATACTGACATGGATCAGATGGCTTGACAAGATCCAATGTGTCCAAGGATTACATTGTTCTCTAAATGAGTGTCTGCTTTGGCAAGGTTTCTATGGTTGGATGTCCTTCTTAATGCCAACCAATTTTTGGCCTGCATTGAGTGTCTTTTCTTTCTGTGTCAACATTTATGAAGTGTCCATGAAAGTTGCAAGACAATAACCATGTGTATATTATGCGTGTATTTGTGTGTGAGAGAGAAAGAGAGTGTGTGTGCATGTGCATGTGTATGTGTGTGTGTGTGTGTGTGTGAGAGAGAGAGTGTGTATGTGCATGTGTGTATGTGTGAGTGTGTGTGTGTGTGTGTGCGTGTGCATGCGCATGTGTAGAAATAATTTTTTATGTCTGAGATATATGTCTTTTACAACTGTTGCAGATAAGCTATTTAGCATTGTTGAATAAAGTCAGGGCTAATATATTTTAAAGTAATGAAATTCTTAGATAATTTTTTTACGTCAAGGAATTTGTAATTAATTGAAATTAAACTGTGATGTGAAAGAACCATTAGCGTAATGGATCAATTCTGATAAAGAAAAAAAAAAACAAGGAAGACAACAATGAAATTTAAATTGATTAGATTAATTAAAAATAGAATATGAAGCATGTGTAGGTAGCGACTTTGATCCTGAAGATATGATGACAAAATATGTTTCAGTCTTATTTAGACCTCCTCATTGAAATTGTTTCATTACCAATGATTTTAGAAAAAGAAAACTTGAGGTATTTTGTGAATAAGCACTGAGTTTGTGTTAACTTGAAATAAGCAAGCTATACTTACAAATAACCTGGAGGCGCAATGGCCCGGTGGTTAGGGCAGCGGACTTGCGGTCATAAGATCGCGGTTTCGATTCCCAGACCGGGCGTTGTGAGTGTTTATTGAGCGAAAACACCTAAAGCTCCACGAGGCTCCAGCTGGGGATGGTGGCGAACCCTGCTGTACTCTTTCTCTCACTCTTACTTCCTGTTTCTGCCTTATATGTCATGCAGTTAGGTTCAAACCAAAACCACATGGTTGGGAACTAAACATTTTAACCACGTAGCAATGTCTGTGGCTGTAAATAAACTTAGAGAAGTATCCAAATAAATTTCAAATCATTAATTCAATTCAAATTATTCTTTCACTCCTGTGTAAATATTTAGCCCTGTATCAGAATCTGTGATAAAAAAAAAACAAGCAAACAAAGAAAGGCATGCTCATTACACAGTTTTATTTTTGATTTACTATATATCCAAGTCCTAGTGCCAATATAGAGAAATCAATATCAAAATCAATAATTTTATCAACAAGTTGTTTCTTTAGTTCTTATTCTAACAAATGTTTCTTGCCAAAAACTTGGCTTTTGTAACAAGTTGGCAGAAACTAAATATTTTGACAGGAAGTGTTCCAAATTTAGTTAATTTTTTTTTGAAATCTCCTAAGAATTCCTTTCTTAATTAACAAACGAAATCTCAGAAACTTTACAAAAGCAGTTAGTATAACGTAATACTGTTTTATCAGTAAAACTAAAACAAACAATAAAAACTTATATTTTTCTTCCTCCCAAGAGATTGAAATGTTGGACTAATGTTTATTTAAAGTTCTGCTTTAGAAGTGGCTAATGAAAATAACAGACTCTTTGCTTTTCTTGTTTTGTTTCATTCAGAATGATATTACTAGTTTTGTGTGACTTGTAAGAAACAAAATCATATACGTCTTAAGATATATTGTTTTCATTCTTAACTGGAAATTAAAAAAACAAAAATCAAAGTAACTAGTAGCTTCTAATACAATACCTTAAATTCCTTTAAAGATTGTTTGTTTATTCTTAGACATCTAAATAGTTTTATCGTTTAATAATTTCAGTCATTGTACTGAGGCCATGCTGGGGCATTGCCTTCAAGGGTTTAGTTGAACAAATTGACCCCAGAACTTATTTTTTAAGTCATGTACCTATTCTATTGATCTATTTTGCTGAACTGCTAAGTTACAGGGACATAAACAAACCAGCACTGGTTGTCAAGTGGCAGTGGGGGGACAAGCAAAAACAAAGACAAATATATATATATATATATATATATATATACATACACACAGGCAGATACTCACAGACAAACACAAGAACATACACACACATATACATATATATATATGAGGGAGTGCTGAAAAGTTCCTGGCTTTAAGGGTATCACAAAATGTCTGGTTGGAGGCCCAACATTCCAAGTTCTTTTACAGGGGTTAGAAAAAAGTGAAGGACTGCTGCAATAAGAGTGTGAATCTGAGACGGGAATAGGTTGAATAAAATCATAATTAATTGATTCTATTTTATTTTCTTTCATCCAAAGCCATGAACTTTTCAGCACCCTCTTGTATACGTATATATGTTGGCCTTCTGTGCAGTTTCCACCCAAATTTACATACAAGGTATTGGTTGGCCTAAAGCTATAGTAGAAGACACTTGCCCAAAGTGCCACACAATGGGATTGAACCACAGCCACTTGGTTCCAAAGTGGGTTGTCTATAACCTGTTTGAGTGTCTTATGAAAGAGAAAGAGAAAAAGAACCCCACAAACTGAAGCTTGGCATAAATGCATGAAGCAAAGTGGACTCTGCTAAATACATCTGTGACCAGCAGTTGTATTATGTTGGGCAAAGGTTTAGGTCAACCTAAATATATATTACTTTAAATACCATTATGTTTTGGAATCCACCTGTAATAAATTTCATTAAATGTATCCAATATTTTAGTTACGACAATGATAAAAGTTCTTTTATTCTGTAAATACTAATTCAATAATGTTTACAGAAAACAAATAAGCAGAATAATTGTATTCTTTAAGATTTATGACATTGCTATTCACGAATATAGGCTCTGCCATAGTTTCCAATTATTCCTGGTGCTTCTCATGGGCCGGGCTATCAGTAATGACTTTCGTCTCCCTGTGTTCCATTCTAGCAAATGATTTGTAAATGATAAAGAAAATGAATCCTAATTTAGTTTAATTAAAATAGTATAAATATGGAATTTTTTTTAATAATATGTAATGACTTCCTTAAAAACTATCACAAAATTTAGAAATATGAGAGAACGAGCACTTTGAGAACTTTTGATAATTTTTAATCCGCTCAGATCTAAGCTAGAAATATATATATATATATATATATATATATATATATATATATATATATATATATATATATGTATATATATGTATCTATAAAAAGGACTAAATTGAAGGAATATAAAGCAATGCTATATGGTATCCATTAATATCCACAAATATATATAAATATAAAATGAAATATGCTGCAATATAAAGAGAAGGGAAATTTTAAAAATTTTATATTATATTGGAAAGGTATAAACAATATACTACATAAGTTGTTACATGGAATATAAGATAATATATATATGGGATATGAAATTATGGTTAGTTACATGGACTTAAAAAAGAATATCGAAAATAAAAAGATATTTGTATAAACGCAGCCTATATAATAAGAGTTATATTAATAAATATAACAACATACAGAGGAATTTAAAATTAGATCTCAGTAATATAAAGGGATATGTAGGTATACAAATTTATTTGAAAAGATGTGATGGGCTATGAAGTAATATGAAAATTACATGTATAAACATATAAAATTGATACATATTTTGATGTATATGTGTGTATATACATATGTATCTATGTATATATATGTATGTATATTTGTATATATATATATGTGTGTGTGTATTTATATATATGTATATATATATATATATATATATATATATATATATACATGCACACGCACATGTATATTTATATATATATATGTATGTATATGTGAGTGTGTATATATATGTATACATATAGAAGCATGTTTGTCTTTGTTAATATGTATTTACATATGAATATGTTTGTATGTGCACATGCACATGAGCATGCAAACACACACACACATATCCTTAAGTGCATCTGCTTGTAAGCATGTATGCATTTGTGGATACATGCATATATGTCTGTTTGGAGTGGAGTGTGTACACAAATTTAAGTTTGTATATGTACATACATACATATACACATACATACATATATATATATATGCATGTATATATATATATATATATATATATATATATATATATATATATATATATATATATATATATATATATACATACATACATACACATATATAAAGAAATACAAAAGAAAATCATATCAGATGTAAATATTAGAAATTGCCCCACCACCACAACCTCAATGAAAAAAAAGACAGAAAGGAAGAAAAAGATAAATAAAGTATTATATATTCAAGTAAATATTTAATACTCTGAATGAGAAAAAGAATTCCTTAACTATGATAATATTAATACTTGGAAAAAAAAAAAGTCTAAACTATATATATAAAAGAAATCAGGTTTTTCAAATAGATTTTATTCCTTTTGCATGGTAACAATGAGTTGAATTTTGTATATTTGGAAAAGAAAAAGGGAAAAATGGAAAAGAAAGAGATTTAAAAAATTGTATATAAAACAAACACACCAAAACTCTATCAGATGGAATGAAATAAAAGAATATATTTCTAAATAATGCTGATGTAGGTTTCTGCAAGATATTTAGATTCTGTTGAAATTTCTGCTAGAATAAAAAGGAAAAAGAAAAGAGAAAGAGAAAGGATTATTTTCACAATGCTGTCTGTTACCTGTAAAAATAATGGACTTTACCGATGTTTTAATTGAACGGTCTCCATCTCTATTGATTTATATACTCTCTCTCACGCACACAAACACACATACACTCACACACAAACACACATACACTCACGCACAAACACACAAACACACATGCACAGTGTTACACAGGTACACACCATACATAGGCATGTGGTGTGTGAGTGTGTATCTGTATGTGCATTGTGTGTGGTTTAAATATGTCTCTATATGCATGTAGTGTATGTATATGTGTATGTGTATATGTGCATGTATGTGTATATGTGTGTGTATGTGTAGGGTGTGTGCGTGTGTGTGTGTGTGTGTGTGTGTGTGTGTGCGTGTGTTTCATACTGAACCAGAGTTGTGAGAGAAAACAGGACTTCAAATTCCACATTGATCTGAGTGTGTAAGAAACTAGCTTACACTACCTACAACTTCATACACAGACACACACACACGCACAAACACACACACAAACAAAACATACAAACACAAATACACACACACACACACACACACAAACACACACACACATACACACATATACATATGCACATAAGCACAGCATTTAAACAAGAGCAACACATTCATATATATACATACATACATACATACATACATACATATATATATATATATATATATATATATATATATATTGGAAACTACACTGTTCTACCTATTCACACTTACATGCAGGAGAAAAATTTATACTTCTGCCCACTCACTGACTCTGTACATACACAGTTAGAGTGAGTAAGATACACCAGAGAAGAATGTACTCCCCAGGTTCTCATTGGTTCTGAAATACAACATATATCTATCAACATAACACCACAGTACTGCAGTGCTTACAGTAGCCTTCTTCACTGTAACACATGGATTGTACACAGGCTCATCTTAACAACAGATACAACTGCACAAGTAAGCTTAATTTTTTTTCTCTCTCTCTTACTCTGCTATACTTTTAAAAGAAAGATGCATTATGATATATATATATAAATATATATATATATATATATATATATATATATATATATATATATATATATATATATATATATATATATATATATATATATGTATGTATGTATGTATATGTATATATATATGTATGTATATGTATATATATATATGCATATGTATATATATATATATATATATATATATATATATATATAGATAGATAGATAGATAGATAGATAGATAGATAGATAGATAGATAGATTTATATGTATATAAACATGAGGGACTGATACAATTTTTTTTTTTTCATAATTCAGGAGAAAAAAAAAATAAGTGTGAAAAAGTATTAATATTTAGTTTTATTACTTAAATATTAGAAAAAGTAATATATTTTTTTTTTTTCAATCTTAATGAATGAAAATTAAATACCTTACCAAAATACTTTAACAATTTTTACATAGATTTTCTCCACTTAAATATATTAGAACAGTTTGGTTACTATAGACTGCAGTGTTTTTATTTTTTGTTTTGTTTTATTATTATTTTTTTTTATTACTTGAGGCACAAAAGGATGTAATGCCATGTTTTCTACAGCAAATAGTTTTAGACAATTTAGCCAGCTTGGTTCCACAATGGTACTACCAACTCTGTTTTACTTTCCTTCTTTACTTTCCCTTCTCTGCAATTGTCTCCAGCCTTCCTACTGTACTCCACCTTCTGGTTTCCATGTAAATGCTATGGCCCAGAGCTGTTACAGTGTTCGCTGAATAAAAGCATGAATACTGTATGGTTGAGAGAACAATTCTCTATTGATTGCCTCTGAAGGAGCCTTTTGTTAACTTCTGCAATATTACACTGGTCAGAACTGAATATTGTCTGATGGTGCTGCCAGAGCTTTCCTTTAGAAAATCAACTTTCATTTGTGTATGTGAAAGTATGTGTGTATGCATTTATGTGAAGAAAGAAAAGCATAATATTCAAATATATATATATATATATATATATATATATATATAGAATTAGATAATGAAAAATATATGGAACTGTTCTTACTATTCTATTGCCAAGAACTTCATAAAATGTTAAGAAAGGATTTATTGAATTTCTTGGCCAAAAATAAGTTGTTTCGATAATCTCTATTTTTTATTAATATGTGCATTATAACCTTTTCTATAAGTTCTGTGGTTCACAATATAATATTTATTTGGTTGTATTATGAATGTAATATGTGAAAGAAGTTAGTAATATTACTATGGACAAATTTGAGGTGAGTACTTTTTATTCAGTTTTTCCAATAAGTGTTTGCAGAGAAAATATATTTTAATGAAGAATAAGAGGTGGGCAGCCTATACACAAAATATTTTGACATTAATAAGAAAGTTTTAATTTTGTTTGTCTTGAACATATTCTTTTGTTATAATCATGTGATGCTCTGTTTTTTTTTTGTTGCTTTTTTTCCATAAAATTTCCCATCCTTTTTACCATTTAGTGATTAATGATTAATGATTATAATTATCATAGTAGATACTTAACAATTTACTCACAAAGCGAATCATGGCTCAGTTCTGAGTTAAGCTGGGTTTAAGGAGTTGTGTTCTTGCTGTATCAGTTTTTTTCATGTGATAGAAAAGGCTTTCTCTGATTGGATGCATGAATGCAATGAAAAATGCAATCTAGGTCAGATCATTGATAAAAGCTGGAATGGAGAGAGAGTAGGATAGAGAACTTTTAAAAATTAAACGGGTGTAATTTTTTTTTTAAACTGATTTTGATAGAAAGTATATGAAACAAAGTTTTGGAAAGAATTATAATTTGAAGCTTCTCTTATTCATTTACAACTGCACGAAGTATCGACATAATACTACCTGTGATGATGCTGAACTTGTTCTGACGATATTGAACTTATATCTAACTTAACACTCACTGTCTGATGAAGATAGCTGCCACCATAGATTGCTAAAATTTATTTAAATTATGTATTTAGCTTCATCCTGTTCAGTTTCATGTTCAAATCATACTGAAGTACAACTTTGCTTTTCATCAGTTTATTTTCCAATAAAGTAAGTAGTTATAATATAGTGTGCTTATATCAATCATTCTCATGTTCCTACTGAAATTAATCATGTGTCCTTAGAGGGAACCCTTATATTATTCATTCTAGTGTATATTTTCGTTTTCTTTTAACTGAATTCTTTAACTGAATCATTTAACTGAATTCTTTAAATGAATTATTCCATATGTAAAAATATATACACATGAATATGTATCATTCCACTTGAAGGAAGAAAAAAATGTAGAGTACTAGACTAAATGCTTTGTTGTAATTTGTTTTATATCTTTGCCTTCTGGGATACTATCATTAGAGGGGCTGAGTTTCCCTGTCATTTATCCAAGGTCAATGAAATAATTATTAGATAGTGTTGTTGCTGTTGTTGTTTAGCATCGGGTCAACCTTGACTGAGCATAGTACATGCATGAGCAAAGCAAAAAAAAGAACTCTAGCGGTGACCAAACCACATTTTGGGTACTAAGGACAACATTAACCAATATGTTGTCCTTTATTTTAAGACAGTGGGTGTGATTGGATTGACATTTAGCTACTATTTCTTTCATGGCAAAATCACCACATGGAGGTGCCCTCATTGTGGCCCATATAAATACCTGTAATATTTTGAGGCTAATCTTATTGTCTGTATCTTTCCATTGCATTTGTCACTCTGGTGTATTTTATCTTATGTTTCATTGAAAAAGTGATTTAATTTACATAACTCAATCCAAACAGGGAGCCTCAAAATAGTCTTTCAACTGCAAGAAAGAACAGCCACATATCCTTCAAATTACACTCAACTATCTTAAACAAGAAATACAAATTGTGATAACGTAATTCATTGCTATCAACATCATTTTACATTTGCTTTCCATGCTGGACTGGGTTGTATCGGTTGTCATGAATTGAGTGAGTCCATATTTAGTGTTATCATCCTAGATAGGCTGGAGGACCATTTCCTGCTCTCATGTTCTGCTTTGTAATTACGATAATTATGTACACACACACACACACACACACACATGCACGCACGCACGCATGCACACGCACACACACACACACATACACACGCACGCATGTGAAATATGAATCACAGGGGATCAGGAATTACTCTCTTGTCATTCATTTAATTTCATATTATGCCCTGTACTTGACTAATATCTTATTCTGAAACATATATATATATATATACTGAGTTCTAACATCAGGTTGTTAGTATTGCTATGCCTAAGCAAAATGTTAAAATATATACAAATATATATATGTCGTGTGTGTGTGTGTGTGTGTGTGTGTGTGTGTGTGTGTGTGTGTGTGTGTGTGTGTGTGTGTGCATGGCTGTGTGGAAAGAAGCTTGCTTCCCAACCACATGGTTTCGGGTTAAGTTCGATTGCATGGCACCTCGGGCAAATGTCTTCTACTACTGCCCTGGGCTGACCAAAGCCTTGTGAGTGAATTAGGTAGATATAAACTGAAAGAAGCCCATCGTATATATGTATATGTCTATGTGTGCATGTCTTTGTGTCTGTGTTTGGCCCACCATCATCACTTGACAACCTGTGTTGGTGTGTTTATATTCCTGTAACTTAGCACTTCAGCAAAAGAGACCGATAAGTACCAAGCTTAAAAAATAAGTCCTGAAATTGATTTATACAGTTCTATATTTAAGAGATGAGGAATTATGTGCATTATTTATATTATTTACAATTGACAGGCAAATGGCATAGTGGTTAAGAGCGCGGGCTACTAACTCCAAGATTCCGAGTTCAATTTCAGGCAGTGACCTTAATAATAATAATAATAATAATAATAATAATAATAATAACAACAACAACATTGAAAAATACCTTAGGAATGAGAACCCAGGTTCGAAATTTCCCCCAAAACACCTGATGAAGGCTGGAGGGTATATCAGCCAAAATGTTGTGTTAACAACAAACAAGATGAGGACAAATATCTGTCAATTGTAAATAATGTAAATAATGTGGAATTGATTTGTTTGACTAAAAGGTAATGCTCCAGCATGGTCGCAGTCACATGACTGAAACAAATAAAAGAATAAAAAAATATAAAAGCAATAGCTATTACATCATCTAATAACACGTAAAAACTGTTCCAACTTTTTATGTATGCTGCAACTAATGCATATCATTAAAAAATGTTAATAATATAAACACAGGCATAGCTATGTAGTCAAAAGTTTGCTTCCTGGTTCAATTACACTGAGTCTCACACATACGTTAAACTTTATTGGAATGTTTGAACTTCAGTTTAGACCATAATATTTCTTCCTAGCTCTTGATGACACTAGTGTCTTAGCTAAGTAAGATTTTAATCTTTATTCATTTCTTAATAGTACTATCTACTATGAAGTGTCAGTAAATTTCATCTCACCTCTGTCCTCTGGTTGCTGACAAAGTTCCACCATGAGGTGCCATGGAGTTACATCAGTGATCAGGTTACAGAAGTGCAGCAAAACATTTTCATTTAATGGACACTAGTGTGAAGAAATAAACAAAAAGTGGTTATAATTTCTTTTAAAGAAAGGTATTGGTATGACTGTATGGTTAAGAAGGTTGGTTTGCAACAACATGGTTCCAGATTTAGTTCCACTATGTGGTACCTTGGGCATTTATTTGTCTTCTAGTATAGCACTGGGCTGACCAATGCCTTGTTAGTGAATCTGATAGATGGAAAGTGTGTAGTAGCCCATCATAATTATGTACATGTGTGTTTGTGTGTGTTGGTGTGTGTGTGTGTGTGTGTGCGTCTGTGTGTTGGTGTGTGTGTGTGTGTGTGTGTGATGTTTGTGTATCATTTGTTTGTATTTGTCACCCACCACCTGCTGCTTGACAACCAGTGTTGGTTTGTTTTAAATCTCTGTAACCTAATAAATCCGCAAAAAAACCCCAGACAGAATAAATACCATTTTGAGAAGAAGAAGAAGAAGAAGAAGAAGAAGGTGGTGGTGGTGGTGGTGGCCTTGGGTGATGGTGGCCATGTGGCCTTGGGTTCAGTCTTACTGCATGGCACTTTGAGCAAGTGTCTTTGTGTCTTCCTCAACAATCAAGGGCTGACCAAAATCTTGTGAGTCGATCTGGTAGTTTGGTAGAGGGAAACTGAGGGAAGCCCGCCATATACATACATACACACACACACACACACATATGTATATATATATACATATACATACACACACACACACACATATGCATATATATATATACATATACATACACACACATATATATATTCATACATACATATGTGTTACATATATATATATATGTATATAGTTATGAGTGTCTTTGTGCTTATGTTTATCTGCCATCACTGCTTGACAACTGGTGTTGGTTTGTTTACATCCCCATAACTTAGTGGTTCAGTAAAAAGAGAAACAATAGAATTAGTACCAGACTTAAAAATAAGTACTGGGGATCGATTTGTTCAACTAAACTCTCCGAGCTGTTGCTCCAGCATAGGCACAGTCAAAAGACTGAAACAAGCATAAAAGGTGAAAAAAATGTTATCTAAAAAGGAACTTTTAGGATTTTACTTTCCATCTATTCTTTTTGCTGATTCCAGTCATTGGAATGTGGCCATCAAGATGAAATGCCACATTCAAAGATTTTTATCTCATCATATTGCTCCTAGTATCCATTTTATTGATCTCTATTTTACAAAGCTGCAAAGTTACTTTCCAGATGAATTATTTTTTATTTTACCTTTTTTTTTGACTGGCAAGGATGTGTGAAGCCATCAAACTTTAATACAGTTGTATATGCATACATGTATATATGTATGCATGTGTGTATGTATGTATGTATGTTTGTATGTATGTATGTATGTATGTATACATGTATGCATGCATGTATGTGTGTGTATGTATGTATGTATGTATGTATGTGTGTGTGTATCTGTGCATATGCAGTGTGTCAAAGTATATATATTTAAAGTATATATATACCTCGCTCAGAGATTTATTATATATATATATATATATATATATATATATATATATATATATATAGGGTTATGAGAGGTAATGGTGTCAATAAAACCCAAAGGCGTCAGGTAATGCTGAGTAAGAGCTATGGACAGAACATAGTTAAGCTCCAGGTTCGGTGGTTATGCAAATGAGGTGTCCAACGTAGGTCATATATCAGCATACACACACACACACACACACACACACACACACACATGTATGTATGTGTGTATGTATAGACAGGCACAGGCATAGTTGTGTGGTAAGAGGTTTGGTTCCCAAATGCATGGTTCTGTGTTCAGTTCCACTGTTTGGCACCTTTGGTAAGTGTCTTCTACTATAGCCTTGGATCAACAAAAGAATGGTCATGGGCTGAATAATGCCTCTAGTCATAAACCTACTTGACTTCAGTAACAAATCTAATAATAGCTAGTGCCGCTTGTAATGCAATAAATATCACAGCTCAAACTTTAAATGCCTCAATCCAATGACAGGGCCACTATATCATGTCTTGACTTGTTAAAGATAATAGCTAAATTTCACTGAAGATATTCTCCATGGACTGGTAGAGTTGTTCTGGAGTGGGGAGCTATGACAGAGATGACGATCACAACTTTCATCATTTGGCCCAATTTTTTTGTCAGTCATCTTTCATTCTCTGATACATATATATATATATATATATATATATATATATATATATATATAAAATTAAAACATAGGGTAAAAAATCAGATATTAATTAATATCGATTTATTACCAGGAAGCTAGCACGTTTAAAGAATCCGAGAGAATCAGAAAAAATATCTGAGATCTCAGGAGATTAAAGTATATGTTTATATATAACGATGACCACTAAAGTGGGCATTTAATGTGCTAGAAGTAGATCACATGTTGTGTCTACTAAGACCTAATGGTTCTCAAAAGAAT
>NC_142941.1:44533443-44543443 GCF_046866305.1 Octopus bimaculoides | reverse complement strand
AAATGAACTTTCTTATCTTCCATTTTAAAGGGTTACAGAATTAACACAGGTTATAGGAACATAAACCTTCCTCGACAAAAAGATAGCTTAAACTGTGCTCTAAATGGAGGTGTAGTCAAATCCTATTTTATGGACTCAATCATGTTCCAAAAAAAGTCGAAAGGTGAGCTACTATAAATTGCCATGAACTTTCCAGGCAACCCAATATATATATATATATATATATATATATATATATATGTATATGTATATATATATATATGTATATATACACACACATATATATACATGAATATATATATGATTATGTATGTATATATACACATGAATATATATATATATATATATATATATATATATATACACATGAATATATATATATATATATATATATATATATATATATATATATATATATATATATATATATATATATATATATGCAAGGCAGTGCTCCAGCATGGCTGCAGCCTAATAACTGAAATAAGTAGAACATATAAATATATTATATCATATATATAAATATATATATTATATATAATGTATATTATTGATATGTTATATACATAAATAATATATATATATATATTATAGATATATATTTGTGTATATATATATATATATATTATAGATATATATTTGTGTGTATATATATATATATATATATATATATATATATATATTATATATACAGTGCTAAGTTTCACTCACTAGTCTTGCGGCTATAGCTAGAAGACACTTGTCCACAGTGGCAAGCATTAGGAGTGAATCCAAAACCATGAAGTTGCAAATTGAAATTCCTAACCACGCAACCAAACTTCTCTACCTTTCAAATATCATTTAAAAATATTTGCCAGTAATGCATATCTTTTCAAGTTAAGCAAGCCAAGAGCAGAAGTTGTGTCAGAGGCCACTCTAAGGTGGTTCTTATAAGGTTATGGACACTGCACATTATTTTCAACTAAATTATATAAGAAAAGAAAATTATCCCCCAAAGGATGTTCTCACGTTGTCACTCCTTAATTGCAGACTCTGTAATCAATCTTTTTCAATATTTACCCACCATTGCTATAAAGCACAGAATGTATTCTCATGGCTCCAAATCCCAGGAAAAGATGTGAGATTGTTTTTGTATCTCATGTACTTGCATCGCTTCTATTATACTCCCATCGGGATTGCCTTAAAAGATATTATTCCAGGCAACTAAGCATAACAAGGTAAATGGTCCTGAAACAGCTTTCATATACATGAAACAGTGACTTGCCTTAGGGTTAGGATCGCTTCTGTTGTCTATATCAAATGCCATCAGTATATCTCCAGATCCAGTGTTAATATGGTGTGAACATACCAAAATTTGTATGTTGCTCGAATGATATTTCTAAGATATGCATGTTCAGTAGACAAAGAAATGAAGCCACATCAGCAACGTATCATTATTAAAGATAAATAGGAAAATCTTTGTAAACTTATCAAAGCATTCCTTACAAAGACATAGAAACATTATCAGAATGTAAGGATCTTAAAACTGAAGTGGGGAATAAGAAATCAATAAATATAAAGAATAATTAGTTTTCTCGGTATGATAAAAAGAATAGGAACAAAACAATATGCTTCAAACCAGTACAAGTAACATTACATCATTACATATTCTTTGTTGGACCCTTTCTATAATAATATGAATCAGCCTACATAACAAAGACAAGTAATACTGGGGATATTTGCATAAAAATGCAACGAAGGTGCAGGCGTGGCTGAGGGGGTTTAATTCATTTGCTTTGCGAACATGTGGTTCCAGGTTCAATCCCACTGAAACATGATGAGCAGGTGTTTTTTTTTTTAGGAAAGGTTAGGTTGATTAATACCGTGTGAGTGGAATTCAGTGGATGGAAGCTGTGCAAAAGCCCATTGTATGTGTGTGTGTATATATATATATATATTCTATATACATAGGTACAGAGAGTTAAGTATGAGGCTGGCTGAACTAACAAAAGACTTTTTCAATATACGTATGTGGCTTTGTGCCAACATAAGAAAGAATTATCAAAATAATAGCAAAGTAAGTGCTATGATAATTACAGTTAATCAAAAATAAACCCATCTGGAGGTGAGTTAAACATTGTTGAACAATGCTTTACAAACTCAAACAATAACAAAAAAGGACACCTAATTTTTTTTTTTTTTTTTTTTTTTTTTTTTTTTAGAAATGAGGATAGATTATTCACAAACATTCTTTTACAAACCATATAATTCATTATAAGTCTGTTGTATCTCTAGGAAAATTGTGAAGGTAATAAATTATATAATAAATTATCTAAGCTAATAAATTATATAAGTTAGATCAGTTTTACTTTTGTTGTTCTAATAACTGTAAAAATGCATCTTCTTTCAATGCACAGGAATTGACTGAAAGTTACTTACATTTTCTCCTGTGAAATATTTGAGCATAGGTTTAAGGACTTTCCAAGCCTTTCACTAATTTTGTTGGGTCTTGGAGGATCCATTTTCTCCATGAAGGAGGTGAGATTTAAACTCAGAAAGCAAAGAGTTGAAACAGATACCACAAAGTATTTCATCTAATGCTTTAACTTCTGTTAATTCACTACCTTGAACTGGTATCTTATTTATTGATCCCGAAAGGATGAAAGAAAAAGTTTAAATGCATTGCTCTCTATGGGCCTTAAGATTTTGATGACTATTATTCATTGCTCTCAACTCTGGGCTGTCTTTCCCTCTCCCAAGTCTTGTTGGCTTTGAAATTATCATCAATGCTGTTGTAACTTTGCTTTTATTTCTAGGTAGAGGTGTTGGCTCTTTGCAAACCTGTTATCTCTGAGAAAAGGTGGTTCATATTAGTCTAGTCTCTACCCTTTGTTTTGTCTTGCATAGGAATGCCAACCAGGAGCTTGCACTTTTCTGGCATAGCTCTTAGGGTCAATGAGGACCCAAGTCACCATAGTGCAACAAGAACTGGACTTTGCGGTGAAATTTGACACTATAAAAGGGCATATATATATATATATATATATATATATATATATATATATATAATTACAAACTTTTGTTAGCCTATTTTCGTAGAAATATGTTGTCCTTGTTTCAATTAATTTTCAGGAAAATGAGGAATTTAGTAAAATAATGTTTCCTTATTAAGCTGGTGTAAGGCAACAAGCTGGTGGAGTTGTTTGTATGTGGGGCAAAATGCATGCTTAGCAGCATTTCGTTCTGAGTTCAAGTTCCACTAAGGTTGACTTTGCCTTTCATAAAATAAAGAGTCATAAAATAAAATAAAGGATCATAAAATAAGTACCAGTTAAGCAATGAGGCCAATGTAATTGACTTATCTCCCATCTCAAACTTGCTGGCCTTGTACCAAAATTTGAAACCATTATTAAGCTGGTGTTTGGAATAAAAATTAACATGAAATTTCAATAGAAGGTTTAAATGTAGATCACTTCAAAACAGGAAGTTTGTATCAGAGAACTGGAGAGGTGGAGTGTCCCAGGCTGGTTGGTATCAAAAAAAGGTTAAACAAATGAATCCCTGAGTTTATCATAACAGAACACAGACAACTTAGTCAACAGAACATAAAACATTCAGTTAACAAGTTGGCAATTCATGCTCTGTCATTGGTGTTATATTTTCTCTGTTGGCAGAACATTTAACTCTTCAATGGTGCAGTATACCGAGGTGTGAATAGGAACCACACGGTGTGACCAATAAGCAACAAAAGTGTTATAAAACTGCTTTTTCATTAGTTTGTAATTAGATATATATATAACATTAAATAAGAGCATTGTAGTTCACTTGAAGCATTGTAATATCGAAGAAGGGGAAAAAAAGAGAGAAAATAGGAAAGCTTCTGACAATGTGGAAAGTTTCACAAAACCTCTATATTTTGGGTGCAAAGGCCCATCCTCAGATTGTTTTTCTTCTGAGGATGGGCCCTTGCACCTGAAATATAAAGGTTTGTGAAACTTTCCGCATTGCCAGAAGCTGTCCTATTTTCTCTCTTTTTTTCCTTTCTATAACATTAAATATAGCTTGAATTAAAGTTTTTTTTTGTAGTTGTTTAATTCTAGGTAATCCCTGATTGAGTTAACCTGTGGCTTGTTAATCTATTTCCTTATATTAAGGCATGCTATAATCCTTGTAAAGAAAATACATGCTCCAGATGAAAATCTATGTCTGCAGTGCACTTTCTCATTTTCTTTTTCTTTATTCTTTTACATGTTTCTGTCACTTGCCCACGGCCATGCAGGAGCACTGCCTTAAAGGGTTCTAGTCAAAGAAATTGACCCCACGACTTTTTCTTTCTAAGCCTAGTACCTATTCTATTGGTCTCTTTGCCGAACCTCTAACTTACAGGGACATAAACACACCAACATTGGTTGTCAAGCAATGGTGGTGGGAACAAACACAAACACAAAGAAACACATGGCTTGTTCATCATTTTGAACTGTTAATCATTACATGTTTTTTCTTCTCTCTCCGTTTTCCCCTCTTAATCCTTTCGGTCGAAGAGCTTAGGCTCAAAATATCAAAGACTCTTCCATTCTTCCCAAGCATTAAACACCTGCTTGTTGTTCCCGCACCTGTTTTCGTCTTTTGTTTTCTGTAAATTTGAGCTATATATATATATATGTACATATACAACAGGCTTCTATCAGTTTCCATCTACCGAGTCCACTCATAAGGCTTTGGTCAGCCTGAGACTATAGTAGAAGACAATTGCCCAAGGTGCCATGCAGTGGGACAGAACTCAGAGCCATGTGGTTGGGAAGAAAAGCTTCTTACCACACAGCCATGCCTGAATTCTTCTGTGCATTTGTTTTTTTTTTTTTGTCAGTTGGGTTATTTAAATTTGAAACATTTTAACTACTCTGGGACTCCCTACAGGTTGTCATGACTACTTGGTTAGAAAGCACTGGAACAGACTAGTGACCATCTGGGTTTTTTTTTGTGATGTTTAGGGCTACAGAATTTATGATACTCTTTTCTTATTTAAACTGGTTGGTTGTGATGTGAGGAAAATTTGGCTGCTATTGCTATCAGGTCATGTGACTACACAGAGACTCTCTTGTTGGCTTCTGAAGAGAAATTAAATTTCACTGGTATCATGTCAATAGCAAGAATATCATTCTCTAATGGTTACCTCTGATCATGAAGATGCCAGCAACTGACTTGCTGATCCCCTGACAACAAATGTATCAAACTAGAAAACATAGAGTTGAATAAAATTTAACTAGAATGAGTTAGTGATTTTTTTTTTTGGTGAGGATGGTGGTGGTGGTGGTGGGGGAGATATGAAAGCAAAGTGCTAGCACTTCATTTGATGGCTGGAACTTGTTATTGATTTATACCAAGTTTCTTAAATTTCTGCAGACTTCATTTTAAGAGAGAGAAGAGAGAAACAGAAAGAGAGAGGGATAGATATAGATATATATAGAGAGAGTTATAGAAAGAGACAGTGAGAGAGAGAAATAGGTAGAGGGAGAGAGAGTGTGTGTGTTTGTGTTACCATACCTTACTACACTCATTTGCAATGATGATTTGTACAATGCTTTAATAATTCATTTTTATGCCATACCAACAGTTTTCTGCCTGGCTGAATACTACAGATATGCCAGTTCTCTTTACTTTTATTTGATGGTTTCAGTTGAAGTTCAGTCCTTGCTAAGTGCCAGTTAGTGCTTTATCTACATACATTTCTATTGTCTGGTTGTTTAATGAGAATATCTAAGAAGTAAGGTAAATATTTTTCAACTTCTTTCAGTATATTTTATTTCTAAATGTAAGTTGTTGATATTCTGGAAACAATCTTTCATAAAAGAATTTCTTAAGTGACTGACCGATGCATGTCTTTCATATTTTGGTGTTATGTTAACTTTCTTATTTTTTCCATGATATAACTTAGTATATAAGTATATAAGTTTGTTGATGTAGAACTTCTTCTGAGTAATATAATAGTTCTGTTCTATTATTTACCAATATTTTAATGCCAGTTCTCTTATGGATAATGAGGCTAATCCAATTTTGTGTGCGGTTATATAATGCAACCAATAGTAAACCATTTTCTACTTTGAGTCAATTTTAAGGGCTGACATTCCCTTCTAGTTTCACAGCATAATACAGAGGAAAAGTAAATATCTTTCTTAATAGGATAACACAGGTATACCACAGGTAAAAATTCCCTGGTAATTAATATAGAATACCTATTTCTGACCAACTGAGTGAACTTTAGTGCACAGAATGGCGTCTGCAGACCAAATATACACAGCAGTCTTGAATAGAAGAACTGATGGAAAATACCATATCCCTTAAGCCTTTTCACTTTTATATGATAATTCTTATGCTGTGAAGTCTCTTGCCCAGCAGAAAAAAATATTTGAGAATCAGAACAATAACCATTATGCTAATATTGAAAATGTATGTACATATACTTGACTACCACAAATCTTAGAGAATTCCTTGAAGACTTTCCCATAAGTTTAATTGCTAAGAGAAGTGAAGAAGAAATGTCTTTTGTCATCTGCTCCCTATTCTTTAGTGTTTTTCTTCATTTTTATTTGATCAGAAACTTTTTTCTTTGCTTGGCTTGAGGCACTGGCTATTTCTATATACATCCTATTTTTTTTTTATTACTCCCCATCACCTTTTTCATTTATTTTCTACCCTAAAATTCTCACCCTTTCACCACCTCTCACTTTTAACATCTACCTCTATCTCCACATTACATTTTCCGCTATAATTCCTTTATTTATTTGCCTGCAACCCATAAAAAATAGCTATTTTCTCTCCCTCCATCTCTCCCAGTCAAAGAGCAAGGACCTGATGCATCAAATTCTTCATAACCCATGGCAACTGAACTTATTGAACTCTGCTACAAATTCTTCACTTGTAGATTAATTTATGCTGACGCAGCCTATCACCAGTTTCCTCAGATTTCCATATTTTACCCTATTCTAAATTCTATGTTTGATAAATTTTTAATGTCAATACATATGTTTTAACTAGCAAAATCAATGTTTGTAAAATATAAAATATGATCAATAAGATAACAGCAATGATGCAGCTATTTCCACTAACTAAACTCCATAAATGCATATCTAGAAATGACTGCTCACTTGTCTGTGAGTAAGTATTTACAGTGGTGGGAGGGGAGTCGTATGAGTAAGAGTTTACATTAAAAAAAATTAAAAGTGGAACACATGCAAGAAGTGTAAAACTTTTGTCTCGCCCTCAAATCCAGTTGGAGTCTGAGGGGTGGCATGTTTGGCATCTAAACCTGATAGGTTCCAAGGCTCTCCAGACCTGATCACAGCTGATTTATTCCAGAGAGAAAGAGGGAGAGAATGAAAGATAGCAAAGAAGAATTGAAATCAATATTGAACTGGTATTGTATTTATCAAACCCCTAAGGGATGAAAGGCACAGTTGACCTCATTGGGATTTGAACTCAGAGTGCAACAAGCCTAAGTAAATCTCACAAAGCGTTCTATTTGATATTCTATCAGCCAATTTACCAATGGGTAAGATTATGCTTAACTGAAGAGGTCTAATAAGACTGAAACGTGTGTGGAGTTAATGACCTGTAAGGATACTGTATTTCGTTATGTAATCATAATATACTACAAAGTATATTAAATGTTTTTATAGGTCAAGTGTTGTCTGGAGTTGTCACCACAATTGCCAAAAGTGACACCAATCAATTTTTAAATTAATTTAGATTTCAGAGTGGTCTCCCTTACTTTCATTGACCAAATTTAATTATTATTAAGCTAATCACTATTTTTACATCACAACAGATGCAGCAAAAATATGTGGCCTTGTGGTTTCAGTGTAAGGTTCACAATCTTGGGAAATAGATTCAATTCGCAAACCAGGAGGTACATTGTATCCTTGAGCAAAGCACTTAACTTCATATTGTCTCAGCTCACTCACATGTAAACATGTACCAACAGCAATCCAAGGGTTAACCAATAGAATGTTACCTTGTTCAAGGAGAAGTCTTGTATTTTCAGTCTCTTAAATGCAGCAAAAATAAAAATAAGCATTGACTGAATTGGTCTGTAGACTTAAAATTGACTTCAACTTAACATAAACATATGTAATTTTTGATTAAATTCAAATTGGTTGGCTAACTATATTGAATATGTTATTGCCCACTTAGATATTTGTTTTTAATGCAATAGTTGTCTTTTAGGTAATTTCTGTAAATTACATTCTGTAAATTGTGTAGTTTATTCAAGACTTAAGATAATGGTGTTTATTATTCCAGTCAAAAGAATCTTCACTAAATGTCTTCAGCTAGAAATCAGGAAATCTTAATTGATAGGAAGTTAAAGTGGTGAAAGAACATATATAGAACAATTTTTTTGTGAGCCGGGAAGCTTCTAGAAAACATTGGTTTTTATTTATAATTTTAATACATTGCACTGTGAGTAAAATTAATGGCATAACTTTCTGGAAAAACAAATCAATAATTCAGTTTTGATTTCCAGCTGGTGCCATTTTATATATTTCTACCGTTATTGTCTTTAAAAAATTGGTTTGAATACCTCATATCTACATATGATCTCATATCCTTTTCTCTGTAAGTGTGTAGAGACATTTCGGTATTTTTTTGTTTTTAATTTTAGCTTTTACTCAAGGGATGAGGGAGGGGAAGTGCCCATGTCTCTTTATTTGGTAGTGATAGTATGTGTGGTGGTAGTGGTGGTGGTGGTGGTGGGAAAGATTTTTGTGATTGTTGTGAGGAAAGGAGGGTGTTAGCCATAAACTGAGAACTTGAACTGAATGCTTGCAAACACAGTGAACTCTGCTAAATGCATCCAACTGACTGTAGAGAAATATAAATGTGAGCGGAGAGAGAGCTATCGGTCTGGCTATTGACTTCTATTGATGAAGCTGTATAAGCTGTAGATAAGGCTATAGAGAACTCTTGATGTAATTGTAGAGAGTTGTTAATATGACAGGAGAGAGAGAAAGAGAGAGAGTGAGAGACAGAGAGACAGACACACAGACAGATGGAACACTGATATGTCTTTAGAGAGGTCTCTAAAGTGTGACTATAGATAGCTGTAAATGTGCTGTAGGGAGCTGGAGGTATAATTTTAGAGAAATATAGTTGTGACTAAATAGAGATGTTGATGGGATTATAGACACCCATATAAACGACTGAGGACAACTGTAAATGTGAGGAGAGAAGATTACAGACACACACACACACATATATGTATAGACATATAGAAAGAGAAAGAGGTTTTATACCATATTATACCATATTATCCAAGAATATGGCATACCAGTATTTTGTCATTTATTTCAATAACCTTAACAAAGATCAACTGCAAATCAATATATCCAACTTCCTAGATACTAACAAGAAGATAACGGAAAGAACTAGCAACATGCACTAAATATATGGGCACTACACTCCATACTGTATGAAACTCTATATGTATTGAGCACTTTGACATTTTACATAAGTAAAAACAGTATCCTGCCATATTATTATTATTACATTATCTGTTTGTCTCTGTCTCTGTCTGTCTGTCTCTCTCTCTCTCTCTCTCTCTCTCTCTCTCTCTCTCTCTCTCTATATATATATATATATATATATATATATATATATATATATATATATATATATATATATTCAGGGTTGAATATGGTACTTATGCGTAGGCACCCAAATATCGTATCCCAAAAGGATAGGTGATCAAAATCAAAAAATAAGCAACACGGATTTCAAAGGTGATTGCAGTACGCACGTTTCATGCTACTCCAATTTATTTAAGTAATGCGAGCATTACATTAAATGCAATATGAAGAGCAATCTATATGAAGAGCAATCATATTGCATTTAATGTAATGCTCGCATTACTTAAATAAATTGGAGTAGCATGAAACGTGCGTACTGCAATCACCTTTGAAATCCGTGTTGCTTATTTTTATATATATATATATATATATATATATATATATATATATGTATAAAC
>NC_142941.1:44508223-44525723 GCF_046866305.1 Octopus bimaculoides | reverse complement strand
AAATCGCCAATGATATACACGTGGTTACATTTTGAATATATATACATATATATATATGTGCATCTATATATATATATATATATATATATATATATATATATATATACATACATATATATATACATATACATATATAAATATATAATATATATGTGTATATATATATATATATATATATATATTGGACTCCTTATTCACATAATCACCGAACCTGGAGTTTAACTATGGTCTATTCACAGCACTTACTCAGCATTACCTGACACCTCTGGGTCTAATTGACACCACTTTCACTCATAACCTATATATATATATACACACATACATATAGGTATATATATATGTGTGTAATATATATATATATATATATATATATATATAAATACACACACACATATATATATATACATACGCATATATATATATATATATATATATTCACACACGCACATATATCTATAAAGTTGATATTCAGATCTTTTCCATTTGAAATATTTTCTGAAGTTACATTTCTATTAAAGCTTTGTCGGTCTACTTTTACAATATTCACTTAATATTTAGGAGAAAATGCATATTTTCATTCCATTTGTCAAGTTAAATACCCATGATTGTATTACCACTATTATTATTGCATAAAATTGAGTTGCCAATATCCATGGTACCATACATGATTTGGTATTTTTATTGTCTATTTCAGCACGAATATGGAAAAGTGATTTTAAAAGGAGGCAATTATTTCACTGCTGAGCATGAAACTGGTGCAATCAAGTAAGACAAAGATCTTCATGCGAAGATTCCAGATATTCCAGAACATTTTTTAGAAAATTTATAATTGGATCCATTCAGGTAACATTTTGCTAAATGTCATTATAGCTTTCATTAAGAATAAATTGATGAATAACTGTATTTATTGTTATTAACAATATAATAACTATCGATGATAAAAGATTCCTTATTCTTAATTTGTTTTACCTGTAAAGCAATTTAAGAATGAAAAAGAAAAAAAGGAAAAGGAATGGTTATTAGAAGTGGTTTTTATTAAATACACATACATAGAGAAATTTGCGAAATCTTTTATATCTTGGAAAAATTCCTTACTTGACGGAAAAATTTGACATTTACCAGGACAACCTTTAAGATGTTACTGAAACATAAAATGGAATTTGGAATTTGGAGCTGTCACAGATAATGAGGTGTAGTCATGTGATTAAGAAGCTTGCTCTGCTGTCACATGATTCAGGGTTCAAATCACAGTGCTACACTTCCTGAGGCAAGTCACTTCTACTAGAGTCTCAAGCTGGTTGATACATTACATATAGAAATTAGTTGGTAGAAACTGTATAGAAGCCCACGAAATATGTATGCATATGTGTATGTGTGTGTAGGTGTATATGTGTGTGTATGTCTGTGCATGTGAGTGTGTATGTATTCTTTATTCTTTTACTCTTTTAGATGTTTCAGTCGTTTAACTGTGGCCATGTTGGAGCACTGCCTCAAAAGGTTTTTTTTTAGTCAAAGAAATTAACCTCAGCACTTATTCTTTGTAAGCCTAGTACTTATTCTATTGGTCTCTTTTGCCAGATTGTTAAGTTACTGAGACGCAAACACACCAACATCGGTTGTTAAGTGATGGTTAGGGGACAAGCACAGACACAAACATACAAATACATACATACATACATACATACATACATAGATACATATATATACGATGGGTTTCTTTCAGTTTCCATCTACCAGATCGACAGATTCACTCACAAGGCTTTATTTGGCCCAAATTATAGTAGATGTTTGCCCAAGGTGCCATAGAGTGGCACTGAACCAGGAACCATTTAGTTGGAAAGCAAGCTTCTTACCACACAGCTACCCTTGCATCTACATGTCTACATGTGTGTTTATATTTACTAATGCAGAAAAATTGTATCTTCTTTAAAAAAATATCATGAAGAAGTTTATTAATTCTATGAATAGAGTTTAAAAGAATCTTTTCTACTCTAGGCATAAGGTCTGAAATTTTTGAGGAGGGGGCCAATTGATTAGATCGACCCCAGTATGCAACTGGTACATAATTTATCGACCCCGGAAGGATGAAAGGCAAAATCGACCTGGGTGGAATTTGAATTCAGAACGTAAAGACAGGCGAAATACGGCAAGAGTTTAAAAGAATGAGTATCAAAATAGGGTTAGGTTGATATAACAGATTGAAAATCAAGTAGAAATGCTCCAGCATGTCCAGCAGTTGCAAATACCTGGAATTTTCTTTTGCTTAGGATATGTCTCAAGGATATGCTCTGGGATGCATCATCAGTGATATTTCTGGGATCTTATGTAGCAGGTCTTTCAACATCGACCCCTTGCACAGTTGAACAGGTCCTAGCTTGCTTCCCATTTGTGACAAACGACTGGTCAGCACTCTTTATGCAAAGCCACCTAGTGGCCTTCTCTACAGCTTCAGTGATGGAATCTATAGCCTCCCTATTTGCTGCACTAGTACTTCCAAGCCCTATCAGAGCCCTACAGAATGTACATCCCACAAAACCTAGACAGCCCACTTCTGTTACCTCACAATGTGTTTGCCAGCTACGATCCCTGCACTGCTCTACCAACTCCTGGTATACAGAAAGATTCCTCTCATGAGCCTTCCCCTTTGTGTTCCTCCAATGGCACAGTCTGTTCCCATATGATCACCTGATTGGTGGAATTTGAGAAATGAGTATCTGAGTGAAAGATCACGAAAGAATAAAGCTGCTTCATTCACTTCCATTTAGATTAAGGTTAATCAAGAAATGCTGGAGTAAGATTAATGATGTAAATTAATCCGTTTAAGCCTTGTCTTTGTAATCAATCATCACGTCATTCTCTTGGCAATTATGGAAGTATAATCATCTATATTTAAAGATATTTATAACAATACATACAGACATGTGTGTGCGTGTGTCTGTGTGTGTGTGTGTGTGAAGATAAATATAAACTGTCTTACAATATCTGCTATATTGTTCTGATTCTTCTGTATTAGCTAATGTTCCTGTTGCAATACATATGTGTGTGTATGTACACAAACACACACACACTTTGATGTGTCACAAGCTATGAGACCTTGGCATCACCAGTAAACTGGGAGAATGGTTGCATGGCTTCCTAAAGGATAGAAGTCAGACAGTTGCAACCTATGGTGGTCCCTCTTAGTAAACAAATTCTAAGTTGCATCATCTAAGGAACTGTCTTGGGGGCCAGTACTGTTTATAATAGCTTTCTTAGATATGTCCATGGTCACTCAAAATTATCACAAGCAATAAAGAATTCAGATGATGTCGCAAGCTTTCAGTGGGACCTGAAAGCAATATACAAGAAGACTAAAGTAAAAAATATGCAGTTTAATGCTGGAAAATTTGGCAGGGATCAAAAGTCATATAAAGACCTCACATTGGGGTTCGATGCAATTGACTAGTCCCCTCCTCTTAATTTCCGGATTATTATTATTATTATTATTATTATTATTATTATTATTATTATTATTATCATCACCATCATAATTTTGTGTCTTTGATAAAAAAAAATAATTCTATGCATAAAGTTCACTTATACCATTGTCAAATACTTCAGTAGTTTAGTAACTCCAAGTATTTTGCAAATCTCACATAGAAATATGGAGAATATTTTCAATAATTTCTTATTCGTTTCACTTGAAAGATATTTTCTTTTCCTCTACACAAAGAATAATGGATTGATTTTTATGCAGAAGTTTTAGCCTAAAGGCATTTCCTTTATTTTCACTCATTTAAATTTTGTTATTTTTTTATTTATTCTTTTCCCCAACTAAATCATGACAAGGCAGGCTACAATTCATATATGCCTCTAAAAATTACCATATCTTTCTTCTGAAATGTCAGGCTTAACAAAAGATTTTTCTCTTTGTTATTTTAATGATGGATATCCAAGAATTATAAGTTACTACCTTTCGTTTACTTCCTAATAATTTTTACCAGTTATACTAACTGATTAGATGTGTTATTAAAGTATCTTTTCAAATATCAAGAGATATTGTCTACTATCAACGTTGTTATTGTGGTTATTGTTAATAAGGATATCATTAATGAAACATATTTTACTGATATTTTCCAGTATTCTATAAAATCCAAACAACAATGAACTGGAAATGAATTCTGTAGGGTTAATTCTTTACATTGCAGGATTAACCAGTTGAATTGCATCATTAGCATTACTTACTCTTTTTTACTCTTTTACTTGCTTTAGTCATTGGACTGTGGCCATACTGGAGTACTAGTGGCAGCATGTGGCTTAGAGGTTTGGGTGTTGCACTCATGATCGTAAGATTGTGGTTTTGATTCCTGGACCAGGCGATGCATTGTTTTCTTGAGCAAAACATTTCATTTCATTTCATGTTGCTCCAGTCCACACAGCTGGCAAAAATGAGTAACTCTGCGATGGACCAGTGTCCTATCCAGGTGGGGAATTTATATGCCATGGAAACCAGGAAACTGGCCCATATGTGTATACCTGGGTTTCTGTAAATTCAAGATCTCTAGAAGTCAGACTAGTAGTCTAGCACTATATATATATATATATATATATATATATATATATATATATATATGCACAAACATGCACGCATACATACAAATATGCATGTATACATACATGGATGCATACATACATACATCACTGGAACTGTAAAAACCTGTAAAACTTTCCAGAAGTTTATCATTTAAGCATATATGAGCATGCCTAAATATGCAAAATTAACTTGACCTTTCGTCTTTAAGGAGGTCTTCTTCTATAATTCCATTCACATCAAGGATGATGTATTATAGGAATAGAAATCAATTGCAGTACTTAACTGGTATTTTACTTTACCAACCCCTCTATAAGGACAAAAAGTAAGTCATAGTTGACCTTAGTAGAATTTGAACTTATAGTCTAAATACGTTCAGTAGCGTAACTAGGTTCTAAAGCTAGGGGAAATGAGCACATAAGAAGAAAAAGCACCATGACACATAGCAAACAATTTTGAACTCATTGATTATACATTTTATAAAAGGTGCCAATTTTGAAAAATGTATTTATGGGGAGAGCAGTCACTCGCCTTCTCCCCTATTTGCTACACTACCGAAAACAGTATCAGCAAACTGGTAGGACTGATTTAATTGACTATACCTATACCTTCAAATTTGTGGCCTTGTGCTAATGTTAAAAATCCATAAATTATATAAATCTATATAAGATTCTTTCTAACTGCAATATTTTTATTTTCTTTTTCAGAAATATTTGCTATTTTTTTAATATAATAGAAACCATGTGGCTATGTGTATATATCGTATTTGTATTCCTTCATGGTTCCACATGCGTGGATCTAGTTTACCATGTTGAAGAGGAAAAGAACATTGGCACTTATATTGGAAATATTGCTTCTGACTCAAGACTGTGGAATATTTTATCTTTAAAATATCGAAACCTTGTTACGTTCAACCAACTTGCCCAGAGACCAACAAGAGGTTCCCAACTATTCAATGTTACCAAAACAGGTAAATTATTCACCATCCAGACCATAGATGCAGAATCACTTTGTATTTACAACACAGAATGTTTTGACATTATCAAAATTGCACTCCGTCATGCACAAACTTTTATCAAAGTTTTAAAAGTGAAAATCGTGATAAAAGATGTAAATGACAATCAGCCTGGATTTCCTATAAAGGCAATTGACCTCAAATTTGATGAAACAAATGGTAAAGGTACAAAGAAATCTTTACCAAATGCTGTTGACAAAGATGTAGGTATTTTAAATTCTCAGATAGTGTATACTTTAAAGAAATCAAACGAACCATTTTCATTGACAGTTTCCAAAAGAGTAGATGGAACATCTAAACTAGACATAGTCTTAGGTGAGACACTGGATCGTGAATCTGTGTCGGACTATTACCTTCAAGTTATTGCAAAAGATGGAGGCTCCCCTCCTTTGCAAGGGGTCTTAGATGTTCATATAACTGTTCTAGATATTAATGATAATGCCCCTGTGTTCACTCAAGAAGTGTACAATGTTACAATAAAACATTCCCACCAGAGGTCCATGCCAGTTGTGGTTTTATCTGCCAAAGATAGAGATTCAAAAGAAAATAGTAAAATAACATATCATTTTAGTTCCAAGACATCTGATATTGCAAAACATAATTTCAAATTAAATGATAAAACAGGTGAGATATTTTTATTACAGAGATTTTTCTCAGAGCAATTAAGGAATTATAAACTATTTGTGGAAGCAAAAGATGGAGGAAATCCTCCATTAAGTTCCATTGCAACTGTTCTAGTAAACTTAATCAATCAACAGAACAATGCTCCTGAGATTGATGTGAATTTTGTCTCTGAAGTACAAAAGAATATTGCAGCTATATCGGAAGGAATGAAAGTAGGCAGCTTCATTGCTTATGTCAGTGTTATTGATAAAGATGTTGGCTTGAATGGTGAGGTACACTGTACTTTAAATAGTGAGAAATTTCAACTTTTGAATCTAGGTTCAAATGAATATAAAATAATAATTAAAAAAGAAGTTGACAGAGAAAAACAAGACCATTATAGTATTAAAATTTCTTGCCAAGATAAAGGATCACCACCATTATGGACAGAGAGAAAGTTTTCCATTCAAGTGATAGATGTCAATGATGTACAGCCTCACTTCACTAAAGATACGTTTAAGTTTTTGACTTATGAGAATGAGGAACCAAATTTCCCTGTTGGGTTCATCAATGCCACAGATCCAGATTTGGGTGACGGTGGTCAGCTTTTGTTTTCTGTAATAAATGATAATAAATATCCAGTACCTTTTCAAATTACAAACTATGGCTTCTTATCAACGACCAAGGCACTGGACAGAGAACAATCTAAATCATATGTATTTAAAGTGGCTGTCAGTGATAACGGAACACCATCACTGAACAGTACAGCAAACATTATTGTTGAAGTCATGGATGAGAATGATAATGCACCATACTTCACATTTCCTAGTGTTAACCCTTTCAGCCTAGATGTCCATTATCACCCACAAAGCAAAAATGACATCACAGTTCTGAGAGCTTCAGATAGAGACAGTCGGGAAAATGCTTTCCTTACATTTTTAATTTTGGCAGGCAATAATAAACAATTATTTACCATTAATCCCCATTCTGGAGTGTTAGCTTTCTCTCGGCCAGTTTACCAAAATGATGCCGGGTCATACAACCTTCTGTTAGTTGTGAAAGACAGTGGCAGCCCAGTGCTGTCAGCAACCACTACACTGTCCTTAACACTAACTGTCAGCAACAGAACATCCCCAATGCTGACAGCTGCTCACATCCAATCTAGTGACATGATAGATATCAACTTGGTCATTATCATAGTTGTTACAGCTGTAGTGATATCAATTGCTATAGTTGTTATAATAACGATATGTATAGTGAGATGTAACAGAAGGAGAAATATGTTACATACAGCAGCAATGAATCCAGCCATGCAACCAGGACGAGAGAAATGTTTAATGATATCTCAGAGTAACAATCCTTTTGCTATAACACAGAACCCCGAAGAAGGGGTGCATCACAGTACACCATCAATGAGATCCAGAAGGGATTTCTGTCCAGAGCAGGAGCTACCTGTTGAATGGACGTCATTAACATCACCTGGGAAAAGACTTTCTGCTTCTCAGGTAAATTCATTTCTATTATTAATCTGTGATATGTAAACTTCAGATAACATACTGTGTTTTTGTATCTCAATGAATGCATTTTATTTATGTTTGAATGTTTACTTTTGATACAAGAATGTAAAAAGAATGATGTTACATTGGTGGTCCTTGATGCAGAGACATCTAGAATATGTCGTCTTTTATCTTTTATCTTTTATCTTGTTTCACTCATTGGACTGCAGCCATAATGTGGCACTGCCTTGAAGGGTTTAGTCAAAGAAATCTCTCCCAGTACTTTTTCTCTTTTCTCTTTTCTTTTTAAGACTGATACTTATTCTATCAATCTTTTTCACTAAACTGCTAAGTTACGAGGTTGTAAACAAGCCACCACCACTTGTCAAGTGGTGGCAGAACAAACACAAGTAAAACAAAAAAAAAAACACACACATACACACATGCATACACAGACACATGCACACGCAAATACACACACACGCATGACCACACGCAAAATCTTCCACACAGTTTGTGTCCACCTACACACACAAAATATGTGTGTATATGTGTTATTTCTTTATTACCCACAAGGGGCTACACACAGAGGGGACAAACAAGGACAGACAAACAAATTAAGTCGATTAGATCTACCCCCAGTGCGTAGCTGGTACTTATTTAATCGACCTCGAAAGGATGAAAGGCAAAGTCGACCTCGGTGGAATTTGAACTCAGAACGTAGCGGCAGACGAAATACCGCTAAGCATTTCGCCCGGCATGCTAACGTTTCTGCCAGCTCGCCACCTTATGTGTGTATATATGTGTGGTGGTCTTCCACCACTGCTTTACTACCGATGTTGGTGTGTTTACATCCCTGTAACTTAGCAATTCAGCTAAAAAGAACCAACAGAATAAGTACCAAACTTTACAAAAAAGATAACAAATACAGGGGGTCGATTCATTTAACTGAAATTCTTCAAGGCAATGCCCCAGCATGGCCGCAGTCTAATGAATGAAACAAGTAAAAGGTAAAATAAAAGATGAAAGATATACATTAAGTTTGTTCTATATGAAAGTGCATGGTTTAGTGATTAAGGTGTTGAACTCCCAATCATGAAGTCATGGTTTCAATTCCCAAACATTGCTGTGTATCATGTTCTAAACACTTCCGATATTCAGATTATTTTGTCAAATGTAATGCTTATTTACCAACATTGTTTTGAATTAATTATAAATTATCTTGTAGCTTCAAGATTTTTGGCGATGTGATTGTTTATTTTTTAGAATGACATTGTACGGTAGGTGTGAGAGGCCAGATCTGGCCAGTTTGGACATAAAGCAGGCTGAATATTTTGGCCCGATGTGGCTGGTTTAAATGATAATGGTTTAAATAAAACATTTCCTTTCATGTTGCTCTGGTCCACTCAACTGAAAATGGGTATCCACCAGAGGGGGCGGTCATCTTGTGATGAACTGGTGTTTGGCTCGAGCAGGTAGAATTCTTGTGCTCTTGGTCATTTATACACCTTGGAAACTGGGATTAGCTCTGGTAATTTTTCAAATAGTTCTCATTTGCTGAAGCGCTAAGTTAAGGTTATGTAAAAAGAACAACAGTGGTTGTGAAACTGTTGGGATGGAATGACAAACACAGGCAGAAAGATATACATACATAAACCATACACACACACACACAAACGTACAGAGACACATGCACGCAGACACACAAATGTATGTACACATACAAATGCACACAAACATACACACACATGCACACACACACATAAACATACACACACACAAACAAATACACACATACAAATACACACAAACACACACACAATGAGAGTCCAAGCTTCTGCTGAGTTTCCATCAACCAAATTCACTCAGAAGATATTGGTCAGCCTGAAGCTAAAGTGGAAAGCACATGCCTAAGGTGCCATGCAGTGGGACTGAACCTGAAGCTATATGGTTGCAAAACGCAGTTCTTAACCACACAACCATGAAATCTTTCCTAATAGGAAACAAACAGCCTAGGTTCAAATTAAGGTAGAAACCTGCTTTAAGCCTGTACACAGCACTGGATTCACCATTAAGCAAAATAAGCATGTACTTAGGGCATTAAGGGAAGGAGGGGGCACCACAGAAATGGTAAATGGTTTACAGCACAAAAAAAATCACTTCAAACTTTCTAAAATAATATTCGGGATGCCTTTATCTCTGCTAAGTATAGATGCAGATGTGTTACCTAAGATTAATTTTGAGGATCTGATCAAAGACTTAGCAATTCAAAAAAGTAGGAGGAAATTTTCCAAAATATAAATAAAGTGGAAGTATACAAAAATAAACATTATTTTCCTTCTTACTGTTTTCTTTCGTTTTGAAAAATAAAATATTTATTTTATGGTTTGCTATTGTTTATATTTTGAATTACATAATCTTTTATGGGGGCACCAAAATCTTTTAAATGCTTAGGGCCTCAATGGGTCTTAATCCGGCTCTGCCTTTACACTTGTGACAGGCCTAAGACCCTCATATTTGTTTTAGATTCTCTGATATATACTGTATTATATATATATGTTTTGTTTGAACCTCCTGCCACTCAACACAAACACAGTGCTTGCTCTAGTTTTGAGCTCAAGGCCTGGTTATTTTCAACATATTTACGGTCATCATTGAATATGAACATAAGCATAATTTCACAACCGAAGCACAGTGTCTATGAAGTATAAAGTTATTAGTCTAAACTTCTAAACATGTTACTTTAAATGGCTTCTGTCTACATAATTGCAATTAATGTCTTTCACATCTAACAAGACTCAATATCTTTCTTTAAATGGTTTTTGAAAATAGTGCATTTATTTTCTTAGACAAAAGTGTTGGGTTAAAGTTAGAGCTTATCTTAGGATACACTTAAAGCAGACTTTCATCTAGATCGTAAACTTATTACTTAGATATTAAGAAATATTTTCTGCAACATAAAATATCTAATTCAACTTAACGCCTTCATATTAATGGAACTGGAGAAAGAATGAATGAAAACGGTTATGTATGATGGCAGAAGAAGATGTGTTCTTGTGGAAATTGTTTCCATATTTATACAAATCTTTATCAAAAGTTTACAAATCTACATCATCACCACCATCACCATCATGATCACGATCATCATCATCATCATTGTTTAAAGGTTCACTTTTCCATACTTGCATGGGTCAGGCAAATTTGTTGAGGCAGATTTTCTATAGCTGGAGGTTTTAACATGCATGTGGCTGAGCACTTCACAGACACATGATTATACATATGTTTGCCTACAAACTGTTGGCAACTGGATCCCTTCTCTTTTTAAGACAGCAGTGTGTGAATTGATGGAAATTCTGTTGTTATTTCAAGCAGATTGCATAGTCCTGTAATGTTTTCCAGACTTGTTGCTGTTGTTTAACCCCGAGTCAGTGTTGCCTGAACTGAGCAGAGTAGATCATTGATCAAAAGTATTTCAACCTAGACCATCTGGTCATTACAGGAGTTTTATCATTGGAAAATTTATTTATTTAATGTATCCTATCTCTTAAAGGCAAGACAGTGTGTTTTAAGGGATCTTTTTCTGTTGCTATTTTTAGATGGTTGGCTGACCAAAGGAAGATCCCTTGGGGTTCTTCACTTGAATTAAGTTATGGTGGAATATGTGTGCATGTGCGTCTACCAACTGGCTGCAATAGTTTTTTTTTTCCCTTTTTTTAAAAAATAGAATACTATGAATTAAAGATTAAGGGGGGTGATAAGAATAATTATTTTTGGGTAGGCAAGGTAGACAGTGCCAACTCTGAATGAAATAGATCGATAGTAACATTTTCCTTTTATGGCAAAATATGCACCTAATTCAATAAAATTATGAAAGTTACTCTGATTATTATGCATAGAATGCAAAATATTTTATTGTTTTGTAGATTACATAGCCATAATTCGCCCCTGTCTTTCAATCTCAGTATTAAAACTACGCATAGTACTGTTACAGTACACGTGTTGCGTACATTCCGGCAACGTTTTCTTTACATGTTATAAAGGCAGAAGTAAATCTGCCTCCAACTCAGTCGTGCATCTGTGTTTCGCTTATTTTTTTTTTGTGTGTGTTTTACTACATAAAGGTCACCAACTGCCTACCTTGAAAAATTACTCACGGCACGTGCCTGCCTTAAACATATCAGGAGCTTAGTAAAATCCCAGAAAAATTCTAGAGAGAAATTAGCGATAATTGCCAAAAAAGGGTATAAAGGGAAATAACTCGTGTCTGCTTGTTTATGGTAAAATATAGGGTTTTGTTAAGTACAAATTGTAAAATTGTTTTTAGCTAGTGTGGTTTGGGGCTTTTCTTTGGTTGATCACCCTTTTGTTGGTCAGTTAATGGTATAGTGTCTTATCGTTTATCTTTTACTTGTTTCAGTCATTGAACTGTGGCCATGCTGGGGCACCGCTTTGAAGGATTTTCGTCTAACAAATCACTCCAGAACTTATACGTTTTTTTATGTCTGGTACTTATTCGATTCGTCTCTTTTGCCAAACGAATGGTGGACTTACGGGGAAGTAAACACACCAACACCGGTTGTAAAAGCAGTGGAGGGGGACAAATACAACGACACACACACATAGACGTGTGTGTATGTCATCATCATCACCATTTAACGTCGGTTTTTCATGGCGGTATGGGTTGGACGGTTCGACGGGAGCTGGTAAGGACAGGGAGGCTGCCCTAGGTTCCATAGTATGTTTTGGCTCGGTTTCTACGGCTGGAGGCCCTTCCTATCACCAATTATTTTACAGAATGTACTGGGTGCTTTTATATGGCACCATCACCAGTACTTTTTACATGACACCAATGTTTTTTTACGGAACACCTTGGATATCGTTTATGTTGTGGAAGGCAGGTCTTCTTGAATGCAACAATGAGCCACATATCTCGAGCCTCTGTCATCTCTTTCTTAAGGGTCAGCGTTTTGAGGTCAGCCTTCAATACTTCATCCCATGTCTTCCTGGACCTCCCTCTTTGACACCTGTCTTTGAATTCTCTCTCTCTCGATATATATATATATATATATATATATATATATATATATATATATATATATATATATATATATATATATATAGGTGCTGGAGTGGCTGTGTGGTACCTTGGGAAAATATCTTCTACTATAGCCTCTGGCCGACCAAAGCCTTGTGAGTGGATTTGGTAGACGGAAACTGAAAGAAGTTCGTTGTATATGTGTGTGTGTGTGTGTGTGTATGTGTATTTATAAATACAGTACCCTTCTACATAGTTTCCATCTACCAGTTTCAGTTACAAGACTTTGGTTAGTCCAGGGCTATAGTAGAAGGCACTTGCCCCAGGTGTCATGCAGTGGAACTGAACCCAGATCTATGTAATTCAAAAGCAAGCTTCTTAATCAAACAGCCATGTTTTTAGCAGATGTGGCTATGAGGTAAGAAAAAGTTTCTTTCCTACTCATGTGCCTCTGGGTTCAGTCCCACTGTGTGCCACCTTGGGTAAGGGTCTTCTACGATAGCCCAGGACCGACCAAAGCCTTGTGAGTGGATTTGGTAGAAAGAAGCTCGTTTTATATAAATATATGTGCGCGTGTATGTGTATGTGTGTGTCCTTGTGCTTGTGTTGGTCCCCACAACCGTTTGACATCGGTTTGTTTACGTACCCACAACCTAGCGGCTCGGCCTAAGAGACTGATAGAATAAGTACCAGGCGTTATAACATAAGTACTGGAGTCGATTTATGCAACTAAACTTTTCGAGGTGGTGCTCCAGCATGGCCGCAGTCCATTGACTGAAACGAGTAAGATTTAAAAGTCGCACACACGCATCATGCGCGCATAGAAACACACGCATTAACTATGCCTTCATGACATTATTCCAATATAAGACTAATAGAGTTACCTCCCTTGTATCATTTCGTATAAAGTTTCCTAAAACTTTGAAAATTTTATTCAAGCAATACAGTAAAATATTAAACATTGATGTTAGAAATCAATAAAATTAGGTGTTAATTTTGATTTGTTTACACTGATTAATAATTAATGGTATCATATTAACTGTAATATGAATAGAAATAGCAGTTTCCCCATCACAGAGAAAAAAAATTCTTCAAGAGAAACTATTTTTCTTATACAATTACAGAATGGAAGAAACATTAGCCATTGAAAAAGACACAAAAACTGTAAACTTCACAAAAGCATTTACTGTTATTCGTTGTCATCAAAAAATCATAAATGTTTAAGTGAAGATAACAGTCTTTGTGCATTTTTGAATTGCCAATATGTGTCTTTTATGCTGTAATTGTTTAAATTTCAACACAGTCTCAGATCTACTCACTTGCCAGCCAAGTATCCATCCATCCATCCACCGGTCTAGCCAGCCATCCATCTGTCCATCCATCCATCCATCCAGCCACCTGTCTGTCCGTCCATCCATCCATCCACCGGTCTAGCCAGCCATCCATCTGTCCATCCATCCAGCCAGCTAGCCACCTGTCCGTCTGTCCATCCATCCATCCATCCAACTTTTCTGTTCACTAATCCTGAGTATTCCTGGAATGGTTGTGGGATTCGAGTTCTTGGGTCGCTTCTCCATAGGGTCCTGCCAGAAGCCACTGCCATTAGACTTTCTGGCTGAATTCCAAAGAGTGACCTAGGGGTTTATTTCTAGATCTTCTGCCGTTTGGTTTTTGGTCTGAAGAATCTATCTTGCAATCCTTTCCTCCAACATTCTAATTGTAAAGAATGAAAAAGTTTTGAATAGTACAACAATGCACTATAATACAAAAAATTGGATTATATACCTGTTGTAATTTAGTTATCCATAGTCTGATGATATTTCGGAATACAATTCCTTCGTCAGATATTCTTAGATGGAGTCGCTACCATTGCTGAGACGCTTCCGAAAAAAGAAAAGCCGTTGGAAAACAGATTATAGCAGCAACTCCATCTAAGAATATCTGAAGAAGGAATTGTATTCTGAAATATCATTGGACTATGGATAACTAAATTACAACAGGAATATAATCCAATTTTTTGTATTATAGTGCATTGTTGTACCATTCAAGACTTTTTATTATTTACAAACAATGCACAATGATTCAAGTTAACTACAATACTCTCCTATTCTAGTTACATGCCTGTAGTATTGGAGTAGGGCCTTTAATGCAGAGAAGTAGTTGCATGGTCTGGAGAGACTCCTTGCTCTCCAAGCTATGCACCATCTCAAGCAAAGTTACTCCAGACAAGTACATCTTCAAAACTTTTATATTTTTTTTCTCTTCATTTTCATTAAAACATTCTCAAATGGACTGTAAATATTTAATGCTTTTATTCTTTTATTTTTACCGAAAAACATGGTCAATGTATTTTCTTTCGATTTAGAAAATAATCAAGAATTTTGATGCATCGACTAAAATAACTACCATCCATGTTGGTGTATAAGATGTGGTTATTTTATTCTTAAATGTAACAAAAATTGTCTTGCTTCTAATGTGACTGTATTATGGGTGGGATACTGAGAGTCTAAAAATAATAATGAACTTATTGTATATAGTGCTCAGATGCACTATGATGTGCTCAGATGCACTATGATGTGCTCAGGTGCACTACAATGTACTTAGATGCACTACAAAGGGCTCAGGCATACAACAATGTGCTCAGGTGCATTATAATGTGTTTGAATATGATGAAGATGATAAAGATATTAAATTTGCTTTTTCCACAAAATAAACTTTCTTTCCATGAAAATTGTAAGGGGTTATGTGAGAGCATATCTTATATATGAGCAAATACAGTAATTTCTGAGTTACAAAACTGATACATGAAACTTATTAAAATTAAAATGCTCTTGGAAAAAATAATAATTGGAAGATTTGAACTTAAATATAGACATTGTCATATAAACAGTTCAGAAGTGGATGCATTCTCAGACATGGTAACATCCAGAGGATTACTTTCTCTATAAATCTTAGCTGTGTGTATAATTTTGTATCTTCTGCTACTTGTCGTTTTGGTACAGTTAGGAGTTTATGACAGATTAAGTGAGTTCCTTTTTTTTTTGTTTTTATCACATGTGGATATTTTATACAGAAACATTCCAATTTTAATATTAAATAGTTTGTTTATGCGAATAACAGCACAAGAAGAAAGCGATACTCAAGCAAGCTGATGGAAATGAAACCCCAAGTTGAATTATGTGTGTGTGTGTGTGTGTGTGTGTGTGTGTGTGTGTGTGTGTGTGTGTGTGTGTGTGTGCATGCATATGAATGTATATGTGTACATGTGATTCTGTGTGTGTGAGTGCATGCACAAGTACCATACAAAACAGAATCTTGATTCATTCAAACTAACTTCACTTCCAGGAATGTTAGAATGATTGGTTGGTGATGTCACATATTCTTTGATTGTAGTGCAGACAGATAGACAGATAAATAGATAGCTAGCTAGCTAGTTAGCTAGCTAGTTAGAAAGATAGATAGATAGATAGATAGATAGATAGAGAGATAGATAGATAGAGAGAGAGATAGATAGATATTTGTGCGAGCATGTACACGCACACGCACACACACACATGAAAATCAATAAATATTTAAAGGGGAACAACTCTTCCCCTATTTATCATTGGAAACGGAACAGAAAATCCTTAACATGAAAACATCAATTTATAAACTATCTAGAACAAACTAGTTGAAAACAAAAGAGGTAGATAGTGGTTACTAAGTTCCTTGCAGTATTGAATTACGTCCCTTTAACTTCCAAACGGCAGCGCGATATTAAAACTCTATGACGAAATGATGCAATGATGTCTAGATCATTCTCTAGAGTAATGTAAATGAAATGGAATAAATTTTGTTGCAACCAGCATTAACAGGCTTTGGGGTGCAAGGTAAAGGAGAAAAACGGTTGCAAGTATACCACCTGCACTGACCTATAACCCTCATACTTGCAGCACCAGTAGGCTTCTTTGTAAATTGTTATGGGACTTCAGTGTCATATTCGACATTAAGCATTATGACAGAGAAAGAAGGAGTAGGTTGTTAGCTCCTCATATGTTCAAACCGACAAGAGAGTCCATCATATATATATATATATATATATATATATATATATATATATATAGATATAGGGCAGGGAATCGTCAATTAGTAATAAAATTAATAATTAACAATTTAGCCAAGTAGTTCAGTATGAAGAAACCTTTATCGGTAAAACCATTTACAATCATAAATATACAGGGATTGGAGAAGCAACTCATGCTAATCCCTGTATATTTATGATTATATATATATATATGTATATATATATATATATATATATATATACAGACAGACAAACAGATAGATAGATAGATAGATAGAGAGATAGACCTATATATATATACATACATACACACATGTGTTTGTGTGTGTGTGAGAGAGAGAGAGAGAGAGAGAGAAAGAGAGAGAGAGAAAGAGAGAGAGAGAGAGGAAGACAGGGAAAGAGAATGCTTTTATGGCTGTGTTTTGTCCTCTACCATCACTTGACAACCATTGTAGGTGTGTTTACATTCCTGTAACCTAAAGGTTTGGCAAGAGTGACTGATAGAAATATAACCGAGTTTTCAACAAATAAATAAATAAATAAATAAACAAGAACTGAGGTTGTTGAACTAAAATTCTTCAAGGTAGTGCCCCAGTATGGCTGCAGTCTAATGAGTGAAACAAGTAAAAGATGATTGATGAAAAAAATACTCAAAATATAAATAAAATTTTCCAGCATTAAAACATTAAAATTAGCAATTTATAGAAATATTTAAAAA
>NC_142941.1:44478223-44503223 GCF_046866305.1 Octopus bimaculoides | reverse complement strand
TTGGTAAAACCTTACTTATTTTTTTTGTTAATTGCACACTTTAATAATTCAAATAAACTGTCTTGAATTGATTTAGAATACAGGATGATCTTTTGGTTTGATGATTGCATTAATGCCAGTAATTTGGCTGGAAGGGATTAATTGATATCATCATCCTCAATACTTAACCCTTTGACTGCATAATTAAATTTCGTTGTCATTCATGTAATGATGCTAATTATCCATCAAAAAATAGAATATATTCTGCTTCTGTAATACTTTCCCATTATCTCCTGCAGGTACGGATTTCATATTCATTACTAAAAGTATTTAGCTCTTGCTCTGTGAAAATATAATTGATGAAATAAATGACAAACAATTAAGAAAATTAAATAATTTTTCTTTTGTATAAAGTGTCGCTAGGAATGTCTCCTCTTCCTGCAGCATAAGGGGAGGTTCTTTTTTTACACAACCTTGGGGTAAAACCACTTTTCACAATTAATAGTTATAATATTCTTTCCTACTCTAGACACAAGGCCTGAAATTTTTGGGGAGGGGAGCAAGTCAATTAGATCAACTCCAGTACATAACTGACCACGTTTTTTTTCCCAACTCTGAAAATATGAAAAGCAAAGTTGATCTGAGAGGTATTTGAACTCCGAACATTAAAAGCCAGAGGTGTTATACTCTTAAAGATCTTGTGTCCAATGCACTGATGATTCTACCAGCTCATCACACAATGCAAAGAGTTTTGGTTTAACCATTTCAAGCTTAAAGCCGTCTATAAGCTGTTTTTAGTTAAACTGCATACAACATGATTTTGCTTTATCAGTATTAACAAGATTTAAACATTTATCATATTCAGTATTAGAGTTATTAGTAAGGTGGTGAGTGGGTGGAAATGTGAGCATGCTGGGAAAAATGCTTAGTAGCATTTCGTCTATCGTCATGTTCTGAATTCAAATTCTACTGAGGTTGACATTGCCATTCATCCTTTTGGGGATTGATAAAATAAGTACCAGTTGAACACTGGCGTTGATGTAATTCATTTACACCCCACTCACCTGAAATTGCTGGCCTTGTACTAAAATACATAGATATAGGTGTATATATATTTGTATATATATCATCATCATCATCATCATTATCGTTTAACATCCGCTTTCCATGCTAGCATGGGTTGGACGATTTGACTGAGGACTGGTGAAACCGGATGGCAACACCAGGCTCCAATCTAATTTGGCAGAGTTTCTACAGCTGGATGCCCTTCCTAACGCCAACCACTGAGAATATATATATATATATATATATATATACACAAAATTAAGAGGAATGACCACCAAAAGTGGACTCCTATATGCTAGAAATAGATGCTAAATCACCTAACCGTGAAGAGTATGTTCTCAAGAAAACATACTCTTGAGAACATACTCTTTGTGGTTAGGTAATTTGGCATCTATTTCTAGCATATAGGAGCCCACTTTTGGTGGTCATTCCTCTTAATTTTGTATGTAATATAATTTTAACCTTCGGATTTTTATATATGCTAGGCCACTGGTTTTAATTGATTAATATCAATTTCTACCCTCATTATTAAATTTATATATATATATATATATATATATATATATATATATATATATATATATATATATATATTCACATGTAAATATATCTATACATTCACATATAAATATATATATATATATATATATATACACACACATGCACATCATAGACACAAGACACAAATACACCACACATGTATAATGAATACATATGTGCAGTTATATGCATGCAGGTATGCAAACATGTACACACTTATGCATTTGCACTCAAACATAGATATATAACTCATTTTACGCTACACCTTAATGTCATATCTTCAAACTCTGTCTTTCTCTCTCTCACACACACACACACACGCACAGAAACACGCACATACATGCACACAGGCCTACAAGAAAATAAATACATACGCACACAAGAAACAAAAGCCATTTACACCTGTGTAGAAAAAGACACAGAAAAGTGATAGATCTTTCACACAATGGAACAAAACTAACAATTTGAAGGTGGCAATCTTTTGACAAAATGGTTGTGAATGTCTTTTATGAAATGCATTCTTTAAAAGAAAAAAAAAAAAAAGAGAGAGCTATCATCTATGATGTGATGATAACAGCAGAAATTGAATAATAATAGAGAGGAACGTTTTAGATGAAAGACAAAATATTTTATTATAACAGGCTTATATTACAGTTCATCCGTTTCTTTTGTTGTAGTTGTAGTTGTGGTTGTGGTTGTGGTTGTTATTTATGTTTTATTATCTTTGGAATAAAAACAAAACAAAATAAAAGCTAAACAAAACAGTTGTTGTGGTGGTGAAAAGAAGAGAAAACTTACATCTTTGTGTTTTGTTTTATCATGTAAATTTTAGTTAGCCGAGCTGGGGTAGGGGTGGTTGTGTGGGTTACATGTATATGTGTGTGTGTGTGTGTGTGTATGTATATGTATATACAACTATATACATATATACCTGCATAAATATATATATATATATATATATATATAAATACTCACATATATAGATATAGAGAGATGTGTATACACACACACACACACACACATGCAGACAGACATATAGATATAGATGATATAGATGTGTATGTGTATGCATATAGATAGATATGTGTAGTGTATACAGACACATAGATATAGGTAGATGTACAATGTACACACACATACATACATATATATATATATATACACACACACACATATTTATATATATATATATATATATATATACACATACACACTTGCCCATACACACACATACGCACATGCACACACATATTTAGAGAGAGAGAACAAGAGAGAGAGAGAAAGAGAGAGAGAGAGAGTGAGAGAGAGAGAAAGAGAGAGATCGAGAGAGAGAGAGAAAGAGAGAGAGAGAAAGAGAGAGAGAAAGAGAGAGATCGAGAGAGAGAGAGAAAGAGAGAGAGAGAAAGAGAGAGAGAGAGCGAGAGAGAGAGAGAAAGAGAGAGCGAGAGAGAGAGAGAGAGAGAGAGAGAGAAAGAGAGAAAGAGTACAGTGTTCATGATGCTACTACTACTACTACTACTGCCACTGATAATGATGTTGATGATATTCGTTATTCTCTTCTGTGTGGTATAAGCACACAATCGTTGTCATCATTGTCATCATTAACCCACCACTACCACCACCACCACCACCGCTACCACCATCTTCATTACTTTCATCATTGGCTTCTTTTCTCCATTGTCCCATCTAATTCCTAATATCAGTTGATAATGGTCTAAATATTCCACCATTCACAATCGTTATCTGATATTGCACTAATACGCTATTAAACGATTTTGTGGCTCTCTTGAGTGAGAATCTAAATACCTAGGACACTGAGGTTGTTAATAGAATTAATTAAATATGAATAATGAATTAACCTTTCCTATTTCCTTGTATTAGAGTCTATTTCTAGCTTTTTTTTGTCTTCAAGATGAAGACTAGCTCAAAGAATTCTTTCTATATTATCAACTGAAACACTGAGAGAACAGTGGTTCCTGATTCTGCCACAAGGTGAGGACTTTTAGGAGGAGAGGAGAGGTCAATTACATCAACCCTAGTGCTTGACTGATACTTTATTTTATAGACCCTGAAAGAATGAATGGTAAAGTTGACCTTGGTGGAATTTGAACTCAGAATCTGAAGACAGATAACATGCCACTACATATTTTGTGTCCAGTGTGCTAATGATTCTTAGCCCTAGGCTATAAACGGTCTCCACACTAAGTTCTATGTTTGGTGGTTGGGAAGTTAAAACAATGGTGAGTTGATAATGGCGCCCATTGAGAGCTAAACATATGTTCAAAGCTGTCTTGTCCTCAGTAAATAAATGGCTGTGTGGTACCTTGGGCAAGTGTCTTCTACTATAGCTTTGGCCCAACCAAAGCCTTGGCCTGATCAAAACCTTGTGAGTGGATTTGGTTGACGGAAACTGAAAGAAGCTTGTCATATGTGTGTGTGTGTGTGTGTGTGTGTGTGTGCATGTGTGTGCATGTGTGTGTGTTTGTGTGTCTGTGTTCGTCCCCCACCATTGCTTAACAACCACTGTTGGTGTGGTTATGTCCCTGTAACTTAGCGGTTTGGCCAAAGAGACCGATAGAATAAGTACTAGGCTTACAAAAGAATAAGTCCTGGGGTCGATTTGTTTGACTAAAGGCGGTGCTTCAGCATGGCCACAGTCAAATGACTGAAACAAAAAAAAAAAAGAATTTTAAAGAATAAATGAATAAATAAAAAAGTTAAAAAATAAACATCTCTTTCTTCATGGCATATTATTCAAGAAATTTTTTTGTCGATTCTTTGAGATTATCTCATCGTGTTCTTTGGAGTCAGTTGTATTTGCCTCTATGTGTTTTGTTTCCTTTTAAATTATGCTTTTCTTTGTATGCATATGTGTGTATCAATGTATGTACACATGTACACATGTATGTATGTATGTATGTATGTATGTATGCATGTAAGTACGTATGTGCGCACGTAAGTATGTATGTATATATGTATGGATGCAACTTTTGCTGGTCCCTAAATTATGTTTATATATATAGATAGATGGATGGATGGATGGACGGACGGACGGATGGACATATTGACAGATAACCGGACAAATGGACATGTTAATGCATAAGCGTATGTAAATATGTATGTATGCATGCATCAGTGTGCATGTGTGTGTGTGTTTGTGTCTGTCTGGTCAATGACTGCATCAGTTACCAAAAAAAAAAAAAGAATGAATTGATAAACTTTGCATAACTGATTTTTTTATTTTTTCAGGACGAAACCTAAATGATAAAGAAAGCTTATTATGTAGTATTTATATTTAAATTCATAAAACTTGAATCTAGATATAAAAACATAATGACACTTGAAGCAAAATCAAAAGTGAGTTTGCAGTGCAAGGATCAAACCCTGTTTACTAGCTGACCAATGGTGCCCTCACACAGGGCTTCCAGTTTTAGTTAGCTTTCATATATATTATTGTTGTTTAACCCCTGGGGCAGTTCTGGTCGATGTAATCTATGATCAAAAGCAATCAAGCCCTGACCACTACAATTTGTTTTCTGTTTTATTGTCCATTCTTTTCTTTTTTTTTTCATTTTTTTTTGGTTTCTTTTTTTTTGCTTTTGCTTTTGCTGCCGGATCGGATGTAGTGTCTGTGTGTGACTACATTATCTAACGTGTCTTTTACTTTTTTAAAAATATCATAGCAGTGTTCTCAGTGTTTTTGACTTCACAGTGCACTGGAGTTCAAAGGAAAAAAAAAAGAAAGAGAAAACAAATATTTCATGTGGAATGGTAAAAAAAATATATATATATATATATATTTGAAGTTTAGACTTTAGAAGCACACACACACATACATGCACACACCTACGCACTCACCCATACTCACACTTACACACTCATTCATACATACATACATACATACATACACACACTTACACACATGTTTGCATGCATACATACATGCATACATATATTCATTCATACATACATGCATGCATCCATACATGTATGTATACATGCACACATACATATATACATACATACATGCACAGATACATACATCCATGTTTACAACATACATACAGCATGCATACATGCATACATAGATACATATATTTATAGAGTTAGATAGATAGATAGTTAGATAAACCCACACTTATATGCTCACACACACATCCTTGTACATGCATACATAAATACATATATATATATATATGTATGCACAAATACATACATGCATACATACATATACACAGAAACATTATAGCTTATTTTGTTTTATTAACCATACACATGTATAATAAAATCATGAACAACATCATGTTTTTTTCAAGATGCTCAAGTGTAAATGCAAATTTTTAAAACCTTAAACTTTTTAAAAATTTGAGCTGTACCTGGATAACCCCTAACAAAGCACCCACACAGCATGACATACACATAGGGAATAACTACATAAGAGGTTTCATTTGTCTCCATCACAATAGGTGTGTGTGTGTGCACATATGTGCACATGCACGTGTGCAAGACTGTGTGTGCCTGTGTGTTTGTGTGTGTATGTGCATATTAGGATATAAACATATATTCAAGTTACATATATCTAATATATGCACAAATAATACATGCAAATAATACACACTCATATATATATATATATATATATATAGTAATATATAAAGATAAGTTCCTAGGATCAAGGTGTAGGAAGCTAGGAAGCCTGCCACTCTTTGGGTCTTCTAGATACCAACACCTTTTGTATATATATATATATATATATATATATATACACATTTCAGTCATTTGACTGTAATTATTCAGAATTTTATTGAATATATTCGACCAATATCTACTTACAACCCTCCAATATTTGTTTTATATCAGCGCTATTTATATTACAGTTGTTATAATTCAAACTCTGGAATTTAAAATTGTTTTGGTCTGTGTTTTTCTTTTTTAATTAAGTTCCAATATATAAACGTTGTTGTCATTTATTCATTTATTCATGATCTGAGGGAGACAACTATGTATTCCTTATTTTTGTTAAATTCTTTGCGGGAAATCTGTTGGTTGTGTTCAGTGACCGCTAAATTGTACCAAAAGAATTAATAACGACTGTGTTGAATTTTGAACTTACGTCAAATCAAAGTAAATGTTCTGATATTGAACACAGGGGACAAAAAGCGTGTTTTATTATCGCTGTATTTGGCATTAAATCTCATGTTGCCTCACTTTGGGAATTTGAACCTTTTCTTGTTGTTTACTCTCCAGGTCAACTTTTGATTGAGCAGCCCTCTGGTGAACGATATTCCGACCGTGACCATCCCGACTTTTATAGAGGATCTAGGGCCACATTGTTCAACGTGTTTCTCTTCTTTTTTTTTATAAAAAAAAAAATGGTAATTGTGTTATTTAAGAGAGATTTGGCTACTATTTCTGGCTACCACATAAAAAGTCTTTCGTTTGTTCATACGATCATGTCAATTATGTATCACTGAATCAGCCGTCCCTACCACATCACATAACGAAGTAACCTCGACGTGGTCATTTGACCTGCTAGAAATAGCAGCAAAATCGCCTTCAAATCGCACCTTCTGTCTCCTATAGAGACCGAACACCCTTAAATGGAACACACGGTCACAACATGGTTGCTAGAATTAATAGCGAAACCTCCCTTAAATAACACAATTCCATCTTGAAAAATGAAAACAGGGAAGAAACACATTGAACACTGTAGCTCTAGATGCTCTTCAAAAGAGGGAATGGTCATGTTTGGAAAATCTTTTACCAAAGGGTTGCCCAATCAAACGTTTGAGCTGGAGGCTATATAACAAAACAAAGTTTAAATTACGAAAGTGATGCCTTTATAGTCTGCTCAGTCAGGTTTGCTCCAGGACTGGTTAAACAACAACAAAAACAACGATAACAACAATAACAACAACAACAACCATGATGTTGACTGGATGCTTGATTTTTATCACTCAGTATACGTCCTCAGGCTGACGCCCAAACACACTGAAATGTTCGTATTGGAGCTTCCAGTACAAATGCCAAGCAGTACAGCATATTGGTTCAAAATTTCAAAAGGATAATAAGTCAAAGAGGAGGAAATTCTGTCTTTGAGTGTTTCTATCATGGTTAAACGTATTAAAGTTCTGCTGATGGCCTGGATTTGCTAGAATGTGGAGTGAATTAACGATGCAGGGTAACTTCTCTGAGAGGAAGAAATGGTACACATTATTTACATTATTTACATTATTTACATTCGATGGATATTTGTCCTCATCTTGTTTGTTGTTAACACAACGTTTCAGCTGATATACCCTCCAGCCTTCATCATGTGTCTTGGGGAAATTTCAAACCTGGGTTCTCATTCCGAAGGAATTTTTCGAAATTATTATTATTATTGTTCAGTAGTTTTATTTTTATAACGTGCTTTCACTTCACTACCGAGCGCAGCTCTGTGTGCCTTGGGTATGTGCTGTGGTTTGCTGTGATGCTCTTATGGTTACTGTATTGAAAGTGTTTTGCATAGAATGTGTGCAGTGCCCAGTAGTGCAATTTTCTGTATGTTATATATATTTGTATATATTATTATAATTATTATTATTATTATTATATAGAAAAATTCCTTAGGAATGAGAACCCAGGTTCGAAATTTCCCCATGACACCTGATGAAGGCTGGAGGGTATATCAGCCAAAAAATAAGATGAGGACAAATATCCGTCAAATGCAAATAATGTACATAATTCCTCATCTCTTAAATATAGAAATGGCACACCTCATAGGATTTGGAAAAAAAAAAAAAAATAAATAAAAATTCAAGTCATTAATGTATATTCGATTGATTCTAAGAATGGGATGATAGTTCTTGTATAAGTAGAGTGAAATGAGGAAAAAATCAATATATGACTGTTGAGTCAGTAGTTGGACATGTGAGAGATAACCAATAATGACAACAATATCAAGGGAGGTGACTGAAGGATTGGAAATGGCAAAGGTAGACTCTAGAGATGGTTAAAAACTATTAATGAAACAAAGGGCAACAACATGATCATCTCTAGAGAGTGTAGTACCACTGATAGAGCCATCGATGTTAATGACTGTAGAAATCAGAGTAAAACCAATGACTGGACAAAGATTTGGTCCTCGTTATGGCCCACAAAGAAGTTGGTATTATCATGGCCATCTTAGGACCCATAGTTGCCTTGATAGTGTGTTGATAGAAGTCACTGGAGAAGGAGAATAGTTGAAGGTATGGATAGATCCAGCCCAATGAAGGAAAGTGGTGGTAAGGGGTTTAAGGAAAGATTGTGAATAAGAAACATTTAAGGATTAAGAATCCATCATTATGGGGAAGACAGTGTACAGAGAGTTCACATTGGGAATAAGAGTTGATAGGATCCACATGAGAAGGTAAGACAGATGAGGAGGTTAAGGATGTGGTCAGCATCCTTAATGTGTGAGGCTAGGATAACATGAATTTAGCAAGGTTGCTAGAGAAGAAAGTGTTCAATAGAATAATTAAAGGCAAAGAAGACAGGATACACTAAGATGGCTGAATTTTTGTTGCTTAGGAAGAAAATAGAGCATGAAAGTATGATATGTGGTGATGATTGTTATTAGCTGGGAGAACAGGGGGATAGATTGGGGCCTTTAAAGTACAGGATAACCTCTTTGACAAGTAACTACAGCTCCATTGTTGTCGATTAGTTTGATTGTTATGTGGTTCCAGCTCCTTTCTTGCTTACTGCTTTGATTGAGATATTACACCTGCCTCAGAGGTAACGATGTGTATGGTGTTCATTAACAGTAATAATTTAGTAATTTGAGAAAGGCAGTGAGCTGGCAGGAATATTAGCATGCCAGGCAAAATGCTTAGTGGCATTTCATCTGTCTTTATGTTGTGAGTTCAAATTCTGCTGAGGTCGACTTCATCTTTCATCCTTTCAGAGTCAATAAAATGTGTACAAGTTGTTCACTGGGGTTGATGTAATCGACTTACTCACTTCTCCAAAGTTGCTGGCCTTGTGCCAAAATGTGAAACCAGTATTTAGTAATTTGAAACACTTTTTAAAATTAAATGCATACATGTAGGGTTTTGCCAATCAGACGAGATTGCCATGGAAAGGTCATTCTTGTGTATTTCCTACTTGAGTTCATTGGCAGTGCCCCAGAATGGCCATGACTCTTGAGATGAAACAAGTAAGAGAGTAAAATGTATACAAATCATAGCAACAATTTTTCAAAACCAGATCAATGGATTAGAACTTACTAAAATCTGGTGTTCATGCAGAGATTTGTTTAAGTTCTGTGAAAACTTCAATAAGCCAAAATCTCTTTTATATATCACTGTAAATGCCCTCAGCTATGTTTGATGAAGAAAATGTTCTCCAGTACAGTGACCAAACTCTTTTAGTTTGCTGTTGAGTGGGGTAAAGTTTAGTCTTCTGCCTAAAATAAACAGTTCACTATCTGAAAGAAGTTGATTGCCTGGAATAGTGAATGCAACATGATGTTGGATGGTCAGAATCAAACCTACTGTTCGTATTATTCTAGGGAAGCTGAATTTCAGTGCCCTTAGTTCAACATACATCTACAAACGCAACATCTGGACACATCGTCAGTGTTGTAATCTGGGGGTGCACTGTTCATCATCCAGGCAACCCAACCAAATTGATCAAACCTAGATCTGTGTCCAAGGGGCATTCTACTGAATCCATTGATTACCACTTTTCAACCAGAGACATCTTGATGATTTCTCAACCACCTCTGTAATGTTCTTGATGGCTCTTCTATAAACTCCTGAAATATTCCTAGTTTCATAGGCCTTAATTAACTGTTTGAAATTTTTACAAAGCTGAAGAACTACAAGTTTAAGAAAAAGTGTTTATTACAATGTGTTAGGGAGTAGTTAAACACAGCATCAAAGTTTCAAATCTTTACATTAATATAACTAGGGGAGAAGGGAAGGAGAGAGAGAGAGAGGGGGAGGGGAAATGGAGAGAGACAGAGGATGGGAGGGGAAGAGGGAGTGAAAGGGAGGAGAGAAAAAGAGAGATAGAGGGAGGGAGGGAGAGAGGAGAGAAAGAGGAAGAGCGAGCATGTATCTACATTATTGATAATGGTTTGACTTGTTTTTGCCATAAACAAACATTGGATGGAAGTTGGATGTTTGAGAGAAAGCTCAAAAGGATGCTGTAGATTCCAGCAGATATAACAAATTTTCTCTTAATGAAATGGAGAATATAAACAAAAGAAAATGCATTATTCCAAACTAAAACAATTTTTTTTTCTCAGCTTTAGATCTGTAAATGTTTCCATAATGCTTTTCATATCTATATGTTTTCCATGACAAAATTTCCAAGAATTTAATCTGCCTTGTGTCACAGATGAGCATAAATACATCTTTATAAGACATAGTTTACTAAAGCTTCTCTCTTTCTACAGCCACAAGTCACAAGTATTGTAAGTATTATTTCACATGCAGTCTGAAGATTTAGTTTGACATCATGTATGTAACCTATTACTGTTGATGCATCTAATGGTTTCCATTGAAAGTGTTATGTCTCCAGGAAATAATTTGTTTGCAATATCTAGTTTACTCCTCATCTTCCATACCCTTGCCCACTCATGGCTACATTATGGTTTAAGAATGAAACAAACAGAGATGATGCTAGCACATAGGAAAAGAGAAATCAAGATTTTTGTCAAAATATCACGTGAAAGAGACCAGCGCATCTGGTTGGTGTAAACCTTGTTAGAAGGAAGGCCCACAGAACAGTATGATGGGAAAAGTAGGGGCAGCAACAAAGTATTACTAAAAGAGGAAGAGGCAGAGGTGAAACTGATAGATAGTGAGGTAGAGAGAAAGAGAGAAAAAGTTAGAGAGAGAGAGAAAAGATAGGGTATAAGTCACAGTGAAAGGACCAATGTGTTATGCTGAGAAATGTACTGTATGCATCAAAATTATAATTGTGGGGTGAAAAAAAAAAAATGCATGAACAACAATGAATAGAGAATGGACAAAACAAATATGTAAATATCTCTCATTAGCTGTATATACTAGATTCCATAATGATTTCAGCATTAAAACACATAATTGCTTGTCTGCTAAGTGCCAGGATTATAAACAAACACTAAAGTAAAAAATAGAACATTTTACAAAATATCATGATTACAAAATATCAATATATCATGATACACAATGAGTAAACAAATATAATCTTGAAACTCAAGTGTATATAATTACACACAAATATACTTAATCTTTTTACAGTTGAGTGGAATAGGTTTTGTTCAGTGCTGAATGATTTTATGTGTCATTACTCTTGAGTTTCACATATCTGATCATCAGGCAACTGGCTATGTGGTGTTTGAAGTAACTTTACAAATATAAGAGAGTATTGTAGTTCTCTTGAAGCATTGTGTATTGTTTGTGAAGAATTAAAAGTTTAGAATGGTACAACAATGCACTATAGAACAAAAAATGGACTGTACACCTGTTGTAATTTGGTTATCTATAGTCCGATGATATTTCGGGATTACAATTCCTTCTTCAGATCTTCTTAGCTGGAGTCTCTGCTATAAACTAAGACTCCAGCTAATGATTGAAACAAATAGAGAAATTAAAAATAGGAAATGAAAAAAAAAAAAAATGCAAATTTCATAAAAGAACGTAAATATATAATAACCTATTTAAATTCTAAATGTCTTCTACAACAAAGAACACGAAATAATGGAAAACACATGAAAGGACTGTATGTTGGGAATTTCTTAAATTAATGGGTTTTTTTTGCAGTGATTATAATTTGCAGGACTTATACAAATGTTGATAATAAGGGTTTTATGGATATTGTATATTTAATGATTGTTAGTGTGAATGCTTGTTAATAAATGAGAAGTTGCTTTTCTTGATAAATATTTGAAGCCAGTAGAGGTTACATATAAAACTTTTGGCAAAAATACATTTAGGTCAAGAAGAGATTGACCTTCAAGAATGTATTGTTTAGTAAATCATGAATGATTACTGAGGCATGCAGTAATTAAGTAATTAGCAGAGGTGATGACAGCTGAAAACAGTGGGAAGGCTGCCTAAGAAAGTAAGTGAAAAAACGACATAATGAATATGGATACACACACACACACACACATGTATGTATGTATGTATGTATGTACGTATCTATACACATACATGCTTATGTACATACATACGCACATTCATTCCTACATATACAGATGTGTAAAATTCTCAATGATGGTAACAAATTTTGGCACATAACCAGCTATTTTAGGGGAGGGTGATGTCAATTATATTGTCCCCAGTGCTCAACTGATACTTATTTTATTGACACTAAAATGATAAATGACAACTTAAATCTTGGCAGAATTTGAGCTCAGAATGTATAGAACCAGAAGAAATACCACTAAGCCTTTTGTCAAATGTGTGAATATCTCTGTCAGCTTGCTGCCTTTATGAGTGTCAATAATATAATCAAATTGTATAAAGGAATATAAACCTCAATCAGTCAATCAATCAAAAATGTTTAAGAAATATTGAAAGGAAAAAAAGAAGAAAACATAATAAAAATTCTGAAGATGAAGGCAAAGGTTGTTAATCCTTGGTTTAAATTTTTCTAATTGATATTTTCATTCTCTTGCATACAAAATAATACTAAATCTATTCATGATGGTACTAATACGAAATAATGATAATAATTTCTGTTGTACAGATGTTGAAATATTCATTTTGCATATAATGCTTGACACGGTTTAATATTTCTCTCTTGCTTGAGAAATTGTTAATGTTTTGGTGATTCAATGATCAACTGCAGTATTTCTAAGAGAACAAGTGTGCTGATCAATCCTGGATTTGAATTTGTTGGCTGGAAGTCCAATATAATTAATTGATGGATGCCATTTTATTCCCAGTGGTGATAACATACAGCCGATGTACTAAGACAAGACCTTTTTAGGGAATATAGTAAGGTTAGTAGAATTGCATGATAAAAGGAAGGTATAATCTTGTTTTATAGCCTAGTTGAAGATTTTGTGATATTTCTGGTCTTAGGGAGGCATGTATACATGTGTAACACTTTACAGAAAGTTATCTATAGTGTCAATGCATAAATTGAACCTGAAGAGATGGGATATGGTTAAGATAAGTGCTTATACTATAAAAGGATTAATTTACTAATGTAAAATTTTGCAATTTCTCCCGTTGATGGATAAGGCTTGATTATGAGCAGTAATTTAAACTACTTAAGATAAATGATTTCCGGAGGATTAACATAATCATTCATGGTTTTTGTACAGAAAATTCTCAGTATCCATCCACTGAGGCTCTTGGCAAATAATTGACATTTTAAAGATGTCTGGAGAAAGATTCATCTTCAGACATAATTATGAGATCATGGACAGATTGTATGTATGTAAATATGTATGTATGCAAGTGTGTGTGTATGCATGTTGTATGTATGTATGCATGTTGTATGTATGTACATATGTATGTATGCATGTGTATACGTGTGTGTGTGTGTGTGTGTGTGTGTGTGTGTATGTTTATGTGTGTGTGTGTGTGTGTGTGTGTGTATGTTCTCTCTCTCTTTTTAATTTTAGAGTAAATTTTGACTGGCCATCTCCTTGGTAGTAAGGTTGTGAAGGAAAGTATCTTGTTTTGTTCATCATCCTTTAAAATCTTAAGAAAGCCTTGTAGATTTTTATAGTTCCAAATATTGCGATCATTTGTAGCATTTGAATTAATGATTTGTATTCTCTCCCCAAGATCCCAAGTTCAGCCATACTTTGTTCCAGACAGGTTGGTATGTATCCTGTTATTCCAATAATGATAGGTTTGAAACTGAAAGTATATCTTGAGTACTGGATTTGCAGACTCCTTATCAATAGATGACCTTTTTCTCTTATATTATGCTAACCACATTCTTGTCCAGAGGGCAGCTGATTTCCACAACAGAACATATCTTTCTTTGTGGTTCCACAATGATATCTGGCCAGTTGTGTTTTAATTTGGTGGCTGTTTTAATTTGTAAGTTCCTCTAATAGTCTTTTGACCCATCGATCTCCATATGGTCAACTTTGTAGGTGTTTTCTTTTTTGTCATCGTGTTCTAGACTGTTTCGGCCACTGCACTATGCCTCATTGGAAGATAATATCTGGAAGATACATGTATGTATGTATGTATGTATGTATGTATGTATGTATGTATGTATGCATGCATTGCACCTCCACAGTGGTTAGGGCAGTGGACTCGCGGTCATAGGATCGCGGTTTCGATTCCCAGACCGGGTGTTGTGAGCTCCATGAAGCTTTGGCAGGGGATGGTGGTGAACCCTGCTGTACTCTCTTTCACCACAACTTTCTCTCACTCTTACTTCCTGTTTCTGTTGTGCCTGTAATTCAAAGGGTCAGCCTTGTCACACTGTGTCACGCTGAATATCCCCGAGAACTACGTTAAGGGTACACGTGTCTGTGGAGTGCTCAGCCACTTGCACGTTAATTTCACGAGCAGGCTGTTCCATTCATCGGATCAACTGGAACCCTCGACGTCGTAAGTGACGGAGTGCCAACAATGCATGCATGCACGTATTTATGTGTGCATGTATGCATGTATGTATGTAATGTTTCGAAGATTGTTAGTTGAAAAAAACTAATTAAGTCACTATCATAATTAAATGCTCAAAGCAGTTGTGAAGAGTGGAAATATTTATGAAAATGAAAGCTTTACATTGCAAACTGTTTTGACTGTTTTGGTCCAACTGGGATGTTATCAGACATTGAGATGAAAGCAAAAAATTTCAATAAATATAATGCATATGGGAGGGAAGGAGAGATAAAAAGTAAATGAGATGCAGTAAAAGATTTATAGAAGACAGTTATGGTCCATATATGAACAATACACAAATAACTTAGACTGAATAAATTAAATTCAATATGTAGAAAGAGAAGGTTTATTAAAAGCCATTAGTGTGGGTTGCCATATAAAAAGATTAATTGAAAACGTAAGTCAGTAGTGAAAAGTGAGCAACTATATTACATAGTTGATGATGATAGTGTCTACATTAATGGAAACATTTAAATCTAAATTAGATTTATGTATATAATTATAAAAATATAATTACAATAAGGGCTACCAGACATGACAGGCGCCTGTGGCTATGACCAAGAAATATATTCCTACTGAAGATTGCAGTGCATGAAATCTCGAGGTATAGAATTATCCATAACTTTATATTTCCTTGCTTATTCCCTTGCGTTTGTACCTGTGGTTGATTTTAGAGAACAACTTTTAGAGTGGATTGTAGGTATTTGACATCTACTTCTAGCATAGGCACCATTCATGTCCGGTAGCTTTCATTTTCATAAATATTTTCACTCTTTTACAGATATAGTTATAAAAATATAATTATAATAATACGTGACATAAGAGGTGGTTTGTTATTTGCATAATGGGGAGTAATGTATATATTTTGAATTTCAACACCGATTGTTGCATTTATAGCAAAACATTGATGAGGTGAAAAGTATCATTGCATAATATTTCTACTGCTGTTGTGTAATTATGTTGGCATTTTGATGAAACCTGTGTGTGTCCAATAAAGCTTTGAACACCACATCTGTTGTCTACTTATTATTTTTTTCCATACATGTATGCTTATGTAGCTAAATCTACATATATAACTATATATACAGATAGAAATAAAATGCTAATGATATCTGCAGATACCAAACTAGAGTCTGATATTCAATTTTTATAAACAAAAATGTGTAAGGTAACATATTAACTAAGAACAAGCTTTTAAGATTAGCTCTAAAAACAAAAAAGTGTTGGATTAAGTTAAAAATCAGGTAAACAATATAAACGAAAAAATATTTAAAATTCTCAACTTGAGAAATTAATCATATGCTTGATATCTTGGTTAAAAAATAAATCCAATAAAATATTGACAAAATGCTTCAGTTTTAAGTTATTAGTTGAATTTCATTTTTCAGTTCCCAGATGAAGCAAGACAATGAGGTTTCATTACTTCGTTTAAGGAGGTTTCTAAATGTATGAGTATGATTATTGAAGCAAGGTTTCAAAGAGGATATATAGAAAAATATTTTGAGAGTTAGTTAATGGGAATTAGGGAATTCCAGAAGTTATGATTAAGGGACTGGTCACATAAGGTGTCAGTTGATTTTACTTGTAAATTTTTAAACCGTTTGAAGGAGATGGCCAAATGGAATGATAGAGCAAGATGAATATCTTTATTTGATAACATTCTAGATTGAGAATTGCTAACTTAAAGAAAAAATTTAAATTAGAGGTAAAACGTTAGTAAAATAACAAAACAAATATAAATGGTAATGGAGCAAAGCATGGCTATATGGTAGATGCTGGTATGGTTATATGGTTAAGAAGCTTGTCTTGCAGCCATGTAATTTTGGGTTCAGTCCTGCTGTGTGGCACTTTGGACAAGTGTCATTTATCATAAGCTCAGGCCAATACAATGGCTTTTGAGTGAATTTGGTGATTGACAGAAATTGTGTGGAAGCCCATTATATTTATATATATATATATATATTTAAGAATTTAAGGATTGGAGAAAACGCATGTTATAATTGCATACTTTATTCCTACATATGTTTCAAAGGATTACAACCTGTGTGATCCATAGTTATATTAATGTAAAGATTTGTGTAACCTTCTCATCAGGGAAAGCATGAGAATCATCTTAAACGTAAGACATTATGACCGATTATGAAAACATAATCGGTCATATTGTCTTACGTTTAAGATGATTCTCATGCTTTCCCTGATGAGAAGGTTACAATTTTAATATCAAAGATCCCTATGGATCACACAGGTTGTAATCCTTTGAAACATATGTAGGAATAAAGTATGCAATTATAACATGCATTTTCTCCAATCCTTAAATTCTTAAATATACTCAAATACCCAAAATTTCAAGGAGTTCCTGCCTTAAAAACAGGAGCTAACCACAGTTATTTTGTGTTCTTTGCTACATTGGTTTCTATTAACCCATTTATTCTATCAGAAGAATTTTTATTCATTAAGATAGAAGAAATACACATAATTATATATATATATATATATATATATATATTTATTATGGAGATGTGCTTGCATAGTAAATGACCTGATCTGAGATCGTGTGCTGGAACGAAAACAATTGCAGCGTGGAAGGTGTTTATAAGCCATTTAAGAAACACACAAAAACCGTTAGATTTATTTCAACATTTAACATTATCAGATTTTTTGTAGGTCAATCACTGAGTTCCTGATTATGAGAATAACAAAAGGAGTAAACCTTTAATTTTTTTTTCATCATAGTATGATTTATAAGGGAAATATTTTGAGAGTAGAGTAAAATCTTTACAAATTTATAAACTTCAAATGAGAAGAATAATTTGTAAAAATGAAAAAAAATACTAAAAGAGCAGGCATGACAATATGGTTAAGAAGCTCTCTTTGGAACCATGTGGTTTGAAGTTCAGTTCTACTGCATAACAACTTGGGCAAATGTTTTATACTGAAGCCTTCAGTTAACCAATGCCTTCTGAATGAATTTGTTGGATGGAAACTCTGTAGAAGATTGTCATATGTGTGTGTGTATTAATTAATATATATGGATATATATATATATATATATATATATATATATATATATATATATTTATATATATACTCAAATGAATAATAACAAATGATGAATAATTGTCAGCTGATTACAGCTGCTTCTTATACATTTTTTAAATAGAAGAATGAGAATATTACTTCTTTGCAAAAAACCATAATCATAAGACGAAACATAATTTCAAAAACAAAAGAATATATGAAGAATACAGCAGGGACATAGCTGAAGTCTGTTGAGGCTTACCATGAAATGGGAGAATGACCCACAAAATTGGCTGTTGTGGTCATTAAGCGGTGGAGTTAGGTTAAGAATTTAGTTTGTGAAAGGGTGTAATATGATATTTATGGTCAGTGGTCAGTGTGAAAAAGGAGTCAACTAGACTGGTTCTTTAAGAGGCTAGAGATGGGGTGTAGGTGATATTTTATTATACTAGGCTCAGAAAAATGGGTAGCTGGGAGAGGACCGAAGATAAAGTAGGATAAAAAATAAAGGAAAGTAAAAAGTGACCACAGGTTTATCCAACCCTACTTGGTGCAGTTCTATCTGAATCCTTATTACTCTATACATATACATATATATCTACTATATTATAAATCACAGTACGTGTGTGTATAATGATTAATGCGTATTTTCCACAATTCTCAACCAATTTTCACCAAACTTTACACACACATTACTTATATCCCAAGGATAGTCATGCACTATAACATTTTACCCAGAGCTCCCACGCAAATGGACGTGAATGGACATCTTTTTGTATGTAGGGTCTTTCATACATTTTAATCTTTTTATAAAAGTGAAAGGATTTTTTTCTATTTATTTATTTCAGCTCTCCACCTACAACTGTAATTAAATTGACTAGGCACACTGAACGCATACATTTCCATAATTCACATTGGGTTTTCATCAAACTTTACACACATACACACACATTACTTATGTCCTAAGAATGGTCATGCACTATAACATTTTGCCTAGAGCTCCTGTGTAAATGGACAGTTTTTTTTGGTATGTACAGTCTTCCATACTTTTTTATCTTTTTATAAAAGTGAACGGATTTTGTCTATTTATTTATTTCGACTGCCCACCTGTGACAGTAATTAAATTGACTAGGAACACTGTACGTGATGAATATCCAATACCAAACAATCTTAATCTCCATATTTAAACTGCATTAAACTTTGGCAAGCTTACCTTTACCTATTCTGAGTTACTCGAAAGATAATGTGCCCTTCTCTTTCTTCTATTTGTTGTATTTCACTTTAAGGATACTTATTTACCCATCAATCATGATATTTTGATTGTTGTCCATTGTTTCAAATATGTTTTAGCATTGCCGTTCTAGCCTTTTTTAAGCAATCACATATGATTCATCCAAAAGAATCAATCTTTAAATAAGAGTTTTGCTTCCACTAGTGAAGGCTATATGTATCTTTCAGAAAACTCCATACCAGTTTAACTTTATGCGGCTTTTGCTGTTAGTTTATGTGCAGGCTATGTGGAAAGACAGAATAAAGGGGCTTTTGTTAGTTTATCTCTCTGAAAAATAGCTCCTTTGCTGTCGAATAAAATAAACTTGCAGAAGGGATGTTTCAACGTCTTTGTGTGGCTGTTTCTGACAAGAAATTTTGCTTTTATGTAAAGCAACTATATTTTGTAGTCATTAGCCGTAACCTGCTCCCAAAACATTTCAGTAACTCTACTTTGCATCACTTGCAAACTTATATGTTCTCTCTATGATCATTAAAGTGCAATGACCTCCACAATAACCAGCCTTCAATCTGATTTTCTGTTCTTAGGTTAATCAGAAACATTGATTGCCGTGTTACTCATAAACCTTCTCTGGAATTCAATTATTTAGTGAAAAAAATACCACTAAAGCAACTTAAACCGTACAAAAGATAGTTGTGCTTGCTAGTATATATATATATATATGTATATATGTGTGTGTGTGTGTGTGTGTGTGTGTGTGTGTGTGTGTGTGTGTGTGTGTGTGTGTGTGTGTGTGTGTGTGTGTGTGTGTGTGTGTGTGTGTGTGTGTGTGTGTGTGTGTGTGTGTGTGTGTGTGTGTGTGTGTGTGTGTGTGTGTGTGTGTGTGTGTGTGTGTGTGTGTGTGAGTGTGTGTGTATTTATAAATATACACACACATATACATACATACATACATATATATATATACATATACCTATATATACACATATATATGTACCCATATAGACATGTACACATACATTAATACACACATACAAATATGTGTGTATGTATGTTTGCATGTATGCACATGAAGCTACATAGCCTAGTGTTTAGGGTGTTGTACCCATGATTGCAAGATTGTGGTTTCAATTCTCAGACCAAGCGGTGCTCATTGTAAGCTGCTTTGCAATTCTTTCAACATCTGACACATGGCCTTCTTGTGCACCTGCACAAGCAATGCCAATTCAATCTAGGGAGGGAGTGAGCTTATGTGAGCACAGATATTTGATCACTATAAACAAAATCATCTGCGTGGTTGTTCAGCAAGCAATTGTAGAGCCCTCATCCGTTGTTTAGTGATGGGAGAATTCATAATGTATGCATATACATATCTATCTATGTATATATATATATATGTATATATGTGTATATGTATGAATTTATGTGTGCTTGTACACAGCATAAGCAGAAATACTCGGTAAAACAATGGACCACATGCAACATGACATTGGAAGGAAGAAGAATAAAGTTACACATAGAATCCTATTTTTCATTGACAAATATTAATATAAGACAAAGGAAGACAAAAGGAAGAAAATTCTGTTCTTTAAAAAATTCATTGGCTTTACAATGTTTCCAAACGTTGCTGCTAGGTGAGTAAAACTACTTTGCCTAATCCAGGAAATGGCATAATTCATCAGAAAACTAGACTATACCTATGCACATATGATGATATGCACATATGCACATGCACATGCATACACACATATTCTTTCAACCTAGGTGTCTATATATGCATGCATGTATGTATGTATATATTTTTATGTATATATAAATATATGTAGATGTACATATAGATGTATACATACATAACACATATCTACATACATGCATATATATATATATATATGTATATCTACATATATACACACACACACACATGTAGATACATGTATAATTGCACACATGCATACACACACATGCATACATATAAACATAAACCCATACATAAATTCATATGCCTTTATATGAGGCTGTATGCATATGTATATATATACGCATATATATTAATTATAATATCATTATAAGTATACCTGCATATAGACATAAGTATCTATGTACCTAACTATCTATCTTCATATATATATATATATATATATATATATATATATATATATATATACATATACTTGTATATATGTAAATATACACACACTATAATATTGCATATATATATATATATGTGTGTGTGTATATATCAATAGATAAATATATATACATATACATACATATATACACTCACACAGACACACACACACATATATATATATACACACACACATACATACATACATTCATGTGTAATAATATTTTTTGTATATTCGTCATTTAACATACATACATATTTCTGTAGCACAACAACATTAAATATCTCTGTATGTGTTTGTTGTTGGAAATTCATATACGTATAATGTATAATGTATGCTCTTTTTTTAACACAGCCTATTTTGAAATCTTTCAATCTATATACTCTTTCCAACATTGTGTTGAAGGTTTCATTGGTAAAATATTTTTAGTTCTGAATTTCTCATTTATTTGATATTACACCAAAAACATTCCCATTGTGTTTGTTATGCCAGATAATGGTAGTTCTATAATGACGCTACTTTTTTATATTTAATTAATTTCTATTCCATGGACATTTATTTGGTGTATATATATATATATATATATGTTATTTCTTTTTATTCTTTTTCTACAATATTTTTCCATTTTCATATACCTGATTATGTTTGTGGCTATGGAAATTGTATATTTGTGTATGTACAAGATCTCTTTCTCTCTCTCTTACTTTCTCTCTCTCTTACTTTCTCTCTCTCTCTCACACACACATACACATGCATAGGTATGCATACTCATATGCACACACACACACACACATACACACAGTCATGATCATAATAGCATGCACATTATATAAATATATAAATATAAATAAATATGTGTGTGTGCATGTGTGTGTATGTGTGTGTGAGAGAGAGAGAGAGTATGTGTGTATGTATGCATTCATAGATGAATAGCACACATATATCTACCTTCAATAAACATATATGCATATGTATGTCTGTGTATATATGTATGTGTATATATATATATATATATATATATATATATATATATATATATACGTATATATATATTTATAGATATATATATGTATTTGTAAGTATCTATATATATATGTGTGTGTGTGTGTGTGTGTATGTATGTGTATATGTGTGTGTGTGTGTGTGTGTGTATGTATATATATATATATATATATATATATGTATGTATATGTGTGTGTATATATATATATATATTTTCAAACACACTTATATGCATGCATGCATACATACATACATACATACATACATATATATGTATATATTTGGGTTAGTAAATGAACAAAAAATGAGCCATTAGATCTAATGGAGTTCATTCATTTATTCATAACTGAAGTTTTACTCTGTTGTTACTCCGAATTTCCTATTTCTATTCTTCCCAGAAAAGAGTAGTGACAGATTCAAAACTCTGCTCCGAGGAAAGCGATTAAACATGCTCAGACACACACACACACACACACACACACACACACACACACACACACACACACACACACACACACACACACACACACACACACACACACGCACACTTTAACACACACGCAAACATACATATGCACAGACATTAGCATTTTATACTGAGATTGTAATTCATGGATACTTTTTAATATATCAGTGTGTTTGCTTATATATATATATATATATATATCAATATGTGAGTGATGGGTTTTGTGTATATAAATGAGTTTTTGTTAATATATATATCATGCATACATAACTGTGTATTCCAATGTAAATATCTCATTACTGAAAAGTTGAGAAATACCTTATAAAAATGAAACCCATTTGAAGTCCTTCTAGACAAAATAATCTTTATGTATGGGGTGCTATTATCAGCAAACCTAACAGGAAATCATATAGAATTGAACCTGTAACATAGCAAATACTGAATGAATCTCATTATTTTAAATGCACTGCAACTGCTTAGAGCCACAGATAGAGAGAATATGCAAATCAAAAGAGAATTTCTATGAGTAAGTCTGAGAGAAGCCCATGTTTATTTTTTGTATTTTTTGACTTCTTTCTTTAGAGGTGAAAAAATTGGTTTGTTGAGTTAATATTTTCATGACTATCGGAGTTCAAATTCTACTGAGGTTGACCTTGCCTTTCATCCTTTCGGGGTTGATAAATTAAGTACCATTTGTATACTAGGGTCGATGTAATTGACTGATGCCCTCCCCCAAAATATCGGGCCTTGTGCCTAGAGTGAAAAAGAACATTCTCATGACTATGTTGCCAGGTGGTTTGCTTTGCAGCTACATGGTTGCAGGTTCAGTTCCACTGCATGACACCTTAGGCAAATATCTTCTACTATTGTCCTGGGTCAACAAACACCTTGTGAGTGTGGACTTTGGTTGATCGAAACTGTACGGAAGCCTATATACAGGCATACATTCACACTCCCGCATATATACATACGTATATCATTTTACTGTTCTAAATTATAACATAAATAATCCTCTATTTATCCAATATTGAGTTCTCATTCTTTTGCTGCTACTTTTTATTATTATTATTATTATTATTTGAGAATGATCCCTGGCTGACCAGCCCTGCAAGAATGGCAAAAAAAATTGTTTTAACTAGTATGCCATGTGTATTGAGAAGAGCATTGTCAGTGTGAGAATGATAACCTTCCATGTAAATAATGTTTATTTTCCTTCATGATTTTATTTGATTTTGTAAACGAACAATCTGGTGAGTTTATTTTAATGACCTCTCGATGTATACAGTAAGTTTCTTTGCCCTAGGTGTCAGGAAGACACTTAGCAAAAATGGAAACAAAATTGACAGAACAGGAAAAACTTATGATAATAGTATTAATATTCATTTCTAATATCAGCACAAGGTACCTATTGGGGTATTATATTAATCGCTTCATTTCATTAATATATAATTTTATTGACTCTGAGAAAATGAAAGGAAAAAAACTCACCTCAAGAAGATTTTAATTTAAACTGCTAAACCTTGTAACTGACTACAAGAACTTCTTTGGTCTAGTGCTTTACCAAATCTATCACTGAGCTTGCCTTTGCCCTACTTTTAATATTGGTTCCAAAGTTTGGCACAAGGGTAGGAGGTTTTGAGGCGGAAATAAGATGACTACATCAACACCAGAGTTCAACTGGTACTTTCTTTTATCGACCATGAAAGGAAGACGGGCAAAGTCGACCACAGCAGAATTTGAACTCAGAACAAAAGACAGTCGAAATTCCGCTAAGCATTTTGCCCAGCATGCTAATGATTCTGCTGGCTCACTGCCTTTGCCCTAGTTATAATATTAATAATGAGGCATAGGAGTGGCTGTGTGGTAAGTAGCTTGCTTACCAACCACATGGTTCCGGGTTCAGTCCCACTGTGTGGCACCTTGGGCAAGCGTCTTCTACTATAGCCTCGGGCCGACCAAAGCCTTGTGAGTG
>NC_142941.1:44455723-44475723 GCF_046866305.1 Octopus bimaculoides | reverse complement strand
AAGGATTAACTACATGGTGGAAACTCATGCTGGTAAGCTTTAAATAAACTTCAAAAAATAACATCTTTCTTCTTTAGTCCTAAATTCTAAAGCTAATCCTAATTACAATATTGTCTCTACCTCTCAAAGACAGATTAGAAAAAAAAAAAAAAATGATGAATACATACATAAATACACATGCATGTATGTACACAAATATTTTTATAGAACAATGGACAACATCCTACTAGCTACTCTCCTAATTTCTCTCTGCAAATGGCAACAAAAGAAATACATTGGCTTCTATCCACAAATCATTCTACAGCTCAGTGAATTATTTGTGGTATTTCCACTGTGAACAGTTATCGTATCCAAAACCAGTTAGAAACCCAAAATTATTGGAGTACAATGTGTACATATATATATATATATGTGTATGTATGTGCTCTATGTGTTTGTGTGAGTGGCTGTGTGGTACGTAGCTTGTTCATCAACCACATGGTTCCAGCTTCAGTCCCACTGTGTGGCACCTTGGGCAAGTGTCTTCTACTATAGCCTTGGACCGACCAAAGCCTTGTCAGTGGATTTGCTAGGTGGAAACTGAAAGAAGCCTGTCGTTTATATGTGTGTGTGTGTGGGGGGGGTGTTCATGAGTGTACGTTTTTGTGTCTGTGTTTGTTCCCTCACCATTGCTTGACAACCGGTGTTGGTGTGTTTACATCCCTGTAACATAGCAGTTTGGCAAAAGAGACCGATAGAATAAGTACAAGGCTTACAGAGAATAAGCCCTGGGGTCAGTTTGTTTGACTAAAGGCGGTGCTCCAGCATGGCTGCAGTCAAATGACTGAAAGAAACAAAAGATTAAAAGAATAATAGAATACATACACACACATAAACGTGTGTATATATTTGATTGAGTGGACAAATGAAAGAAAGGCACTCAAAATATTTGGTGGAACTACATATATTATTATCTAATAACAGATTGATTCAACTCCATGTAGCTTAAAGTTTCGTAGAACTCACCACAAGAGCCTAGCTTTCCAGGCTCAGGTAATTGGGTCTGAAGAGTTATATTTGCATGCCCAAATTATGAAACTTTAAGTTGCATCAAGATGAATCAAACTGTTATCAAATACTAATATATATATCTTTTACCTTTTTCTTGTTTTTGTGATTAGACTGTGGCCATGTTGGGGCACTGCCTTGAAGAATTTTTAGTCAAATGAATTGACCCCAATACTTAATTCTTGTTAAACATGGCACTTATTCTATTGGTCTATATTGGTCTATATATATATTATACACACGAAACTCGGCTTGCGAAGACCTGATGGGGCAAGCGAAAGCGAAATTGGGATGGCACCTGTTCCCAGCGTCGCCTTCCTGAGACTTGTGCCGGTGGCATGTGTAAAAACATTCGAGCGAGACCGTTGCCAATTCCGCTGGACTGGCTCCTGTGCAGGTGGCACATAAAATACACCATTTTGAGCATGGCCGTTGCCAGTACCACTTGACTGGCCTTCGTGCCGGTGGCACGTAAAAGCACCCACTACACTCTTGGAGTGGTTGGCGTTAGGAAGGGTATCCAGCTGTAGAAACTCTGCCAAATCAGATTGGAGCCTGGTGTAGCCATCTGGTTTACCAGTCCTCAGTCAAATCGTCCAATCCATGCTAGCATAGAAAGCAAACGTTAAACGATGATGATGATGATGATGATGATGATGATAATTATCATTATCTATGGGCTGGACAGTTTGACCAGAGCTGGTGAGTCAGGAGCTGATGAGCCAAGCCCTGCTATATATAGATACATAAAACTTCTTTGAAATTCATGTCTAATATGATCTATTGTCTTCCTATGTAAGTTTCTACCTCTCAACCATAATTACTGTAAAATAATTTAGTGGCATTAACCATTGTGTTTATTCATGTAAAATAATAATGCCACAACTAGTGAAAACATCAGCAACAACAGTAATAAAAACAACAACAACAACAACAATAAAAACAACAATAACAACAACAGCAGGACACTGTAGACTCATGGTCAATCAATAAGCAGAAAGAAATTAAAATTTACGATGGTAAATCTCTATTTTCCATCATGTTGAAAAAAATTTTTTTTTCTTTTAATATCTGTATTTCAATTAAAATATTTAGTATATTTGATAACTGTTGGAAAGTCCCAACAATATTTTCCAAATAATGTCATAATGAAGAGGAATGCCTTATATCTGAAGTATGTTTGGAAAATTATTCTGTTTCATTAGTCATTTTTGTAGAAACTTTTTGATTTCTGCATTGAGTAAGCAGATGAATTTTTCTGATGTTGTTTAAGTCTGATGATATAGCACTTGATATTTTTACACTTCCAATTTAGTAGTATTCATAAACTTTCTGGAAGTTTCCTTACAAATGAGCAAATTGTAATACAATTAGGAAGCTTAGAATATACTGTTTCATTCTCTTTCTAATGAAGTGGGTGTTTTTCATCAAGACTATTTTTGTTGGCAAACTTGCTATCAGGGAATGGATTTCTGCTTCCTGGAATTTATGTGTATTTCCTTTATTTTAATAGTGATTCTTAATGATGATGATGGTGATGGTGGTGGTGGTGGTGATGGTGATGAGGGTGACGGACGATGACAATGACGACCTCAATGATGATGATAGTGGTGGTGGTGGTGGTAGTGGTGGTGGTAGTGATGATGAAGGTGATGATGATGATGATGATGATGATGATGAGGGTGATGATGATGATGATGATGATGAGGGTGATGTTGGTGGTAATAAGATGGTAGCTCTTTTATGTTTTTAAAGATTCAGTGAGAAAGAAGAATTTTAATGGGGATTATGTTAACTGAGATTTGTACTTCATATGCATGCTGACTGTAAATGTTGTTGCTGTTGTTGTTGTTGTTATTGTTGCTATTGTTTTTTTTTTACTTCCCATCCCTTTCAGTGTTGATCATACAAGCTTATACTCAATCATTTCAGTTAAGGTCACCAGTCTGAACCTGACTTCCTCTCTTCCTCAGAAACTCAGAGGTTCCAATGAAAAGAAGAAAAGTGGGGGCAGGGACAGTGGGTACCATTTTTTTTCTCCTCCAACCAAGCAATAAAAAAAGAAGTAAAATATTGTGACCATATAGGTGCAGGTGTGGCTGTGCGGTAAGAAGCTTGCTTCCCAACCACGTGGTTCTAGGTTTGGTCTCACTGTGTGGCACCTTGAGCAAGTGTCATCCACTATAGCCTCAGGCCAACTAAAGCCTTGTGATTGGTAGACAGAAACTGAAAGAAGCCCATCATAGATATATATATATGCATGTATGTGTCTATGAGAGTGCAGTGGGTGCTTTTTACGTGCCACCGGCAGGGGAGCCAGTTGGGGCGGGGGAGGGGAGTCTGGCATCAACCACATTTGGATGGTGCTTTTTATGTGCCACCAGCATGGGGAGCCAGTCAGGCAGCACTGGCAGCGACTCGCACATGAATAGTGCTTATGTATATATACATATATATGTATGTATATATACATATATGTGTATATAGGGGGAGAATTCACAAAAGAACAAAAAACAAAGACAGGTGGTGTAGACAACAAGCAGATGTATTAGTTTAACGCTTGGGGAAGTGAAAAAGTCTTTAACATTTTGAGCCTATGCTCTCCCACAGAAAGGAACACAGAAAGAAACAAAGAGAGAAAATAAAGAATGTGTAGTGGCTAGCTAGCTAGCTATATATATATATATATATATATATGTACACACACATATATATGTGTAAATATATATATATATATATATATATATATATATATATATATATATATATATTCAAATATTGTCACTATCTTTTCAAATCATGTTGCATTTCACATAGAGTGTTTGATCTTCCAAAGCCATCTTCAGTCTTCAGGAATAAGTTGATCTACACATTTTGGATGTAAATTTTGGTTTGAAAAATTTAACTTGTATGTGGAAAATATATGAAAATATGAAGAATATGGCACGTCAGACTGTAATGAAGAATTAATAGGTTTATATAGCCAGAAATAAGTTTGACATTAGTTGCTAATAGATCAAAGAATATGCATTTAGCCAAAGGTAACTTTTTACTTGCTGTTGTGGTTTGGCCCCAGTTCAATCTTGAATAAGACCTGTGATCAAAAGCATTCTTGTCACAAACTATCTTATCTTTTAGTTTCCAATGAATCATTCCTTTTAAAACAGTAGGCTGTTATATCTTAGGATATTTTGGCTTCTTTGCTGACCCCCTCCTAGAAGAACAAAAAAAAAAAAGGAAGAAATGGTATGTTACTGTGTTTTAATGAGGTTAAGGTGAATTAGTGCTAAAAATCAATAGGACCACCGACACCAACAAAAACAGCAACAACATGTGACTTATGAGTACTGAACCAGAAAACACTTTTGTTACCATATTTCTGTTGAAATACATTGTTGTTGTTTCAGTTACATTTTAAAGTAATGAGAAGTTTAGTAAAATAACTTTGGCATTATTAATCTGGTATTTGGAAGATAGATTAACATGAAATTTTGATGGAAAGTTTAGATTTATAACACTTTAAGACAGTAAATTTTTACTTTAGAACTGAAGGTTGTCTAAAGTGGGTTTGGTTTTATGAAATGTCTGTCTAGTGTTACAGACACAGAGCATGACTTTTCTTTGTTTATAAACTATATAGAAATAATCAAGAAGATTCAAGTAATGTAAATGGATATCAGTTATCATCATCATCATTATCATCATCGTTTAACGTTTGCTTTCCATGCTAGCATGGGTTGGACGATTTGACTGAGGACTGGTGAACCAGATGGCTACACCAGGCTCCAATCTGATTTGGCAGAGTTTCTACAGCTGGATGCCCTTCGTAACGTGAACCACTCCGAGAGTGTAGTGGGTGCTTTTACGTGCCACCGGCACAAAGGCCAGTCAGACGGTACTGGCAATGGCCATGCTCAAAATGGTGTATTTTATGTGCCACCTGCACAGGAGCCAGTCTGGCGGCACTGGCAACGATCTCACTCAAATGTCTTTACACATGCCACCGACACAAGTGCCAGGAAGGCGACGCTGGGCACAGGTACCATCACGATTTCACTTTTGCTTGCCCAACAGGTCTTTGCAAGCTGAGTTTCATGTCCAGTTGCCCCAACAGGTCTTCGCAAGCCGAGTTTCTTGTCCAGTGAAGGAGACGACGTTGGCATGGGTGCCAGTCGTCGAATTTAGTTCGATTTTGATTTCACTTGCCTCAACAGGTCTTTGCAAGCGAAGGATGTGATTTCTTTTTAATCTTTTTACTTGTTTTCTTATGGTTTAGTCAGAGGAGGAATGGTGCCTCCATTACTCTTTTCAGGACCTCTTACAGTTGTGGAAGGAATAGTGGAAGTTATCCTTAAGTTGGAGACCTGACCTGAATGTTTGCAACAGAGTGAACTCTGCAGAAGGTATCTGAGATCCAGGTGGCGGTAGTGGTTGGGTGGTGTTAAAAGTGGATCATGGATTAATTCTATTGCCCAAGAATAGCAACAATCAAAAATATGATCATCCACAGAGTTTATTTTCTGCCAACTAAATTTCACTTATGAAACTTTACTCAGAAACCATTTGCCCAAAGAGTCACACTGGAATCACACTTGAAGTCGCCCTAGTTGTGAACTTTTTGAACACATTGCCATGCTTGTACTTCTACTCAATATTCTGCAATTGATTCTAGCACCTTCATCATCATCATCATCATCATCATCAACAACAACAACAGCAACACTAGCAGCAGCAACATACCCTGGACATTACTGTCTTGGACTCTTGGACTCAGAGGGTTATTCACTTACAGCTAAGTGGACCTAAGCAACACGAAATGAAGTGTTTCGTTCTTGAATACAATGCACTGCCAGCCTGGGAATTGAAACCAAAATCAGGCAATCATAAGTGCAACACCTTAATCACTAGGCCATGTACATTCACTTTCATACCTCCATATCAGTAAATATTGTGTATTTTTATATGTTCTTTCTTATTCCAAATAAATATATCCTGTTTGTTCTCCCACTGTGAATTTCTTAATTGTAGCTGAACCTTGATGTGACAGGAACAACTATTTTACTGTCACAATATTGCCAAAACTGTGCAGACAAAAGGCATTAAAAGACAAGATTTCAATAAAATATTTCTGTATCCTTAGTCTGATTCTAGGGGGTAGGTGAAGTCAATCTGTGACCCTATAGCCATGTGCAGTCATTCAGACCACCCTTATGTATAGCCTTCCAGAAGGACTTGGAATTTTGCATTAGGTTAACATTTTTGTTAATGATAGTGAAGGCACATGGCTCAGTGGTAAGAGTGTCAAGCTCACAATCATGAAGTAGTGAGTTCAATTCTCAGACCAGGCTGTGTGTTATGTTCTTGAGCAAGGACACTTTATTTCATGTTGCTCCAGTTCACTGATCTGTAGAAATGAGTTGAGACATCACGAGTGCCAAGCTGTATTGGCCTTTGCCTTTCCCTTGGGTAACATCAGTGGCATAAAGAGGAGAGGCTGGTCTGTATGGGTGACTGTTGGTTTTCCATAAACAACCTTGTCCAGACTTGTGCCATGGTCATTCATAACTAAAAAGGGTCATTACCTTTATTGTAGTATATTTATTTCAGGCCCTGAGTCTATAGTAGAAATATTTTTGTATTATATTATTCATTATGTGTGTTTATGTGTGTGTATAAACCTATTGGTTTACATTTTTTGTGTCTTACTTTAAAAGTATTTGTAATTACATTTTCACAATAAATATATTTTCGTTTTTTTTTTTTTTCATATATTTGATAAAACTTTTTAATGAACCATATTAGATTACATTTAAACCAATGCACCCTTCAAATATAAGAGGTTTCTATCATTGTTCGAAGTCAAAACTTAAGGTCACTATTATACAAAAATATTAGGTGATAAGGGTATTTAACTAAAGTGATAAACTAGCAATTTACCATTCAAGTAATTCAAATGCTGCTTCCAGAGTGGTGGTGGTAAAAGTTGTAGATTCAATTACAAGTCATTGCTATTTCATTCACTTTACCAATGATCTTAGAAAAAGCATGCCTGGCTGTGAGTTCCTAATTCCATGATTATAACTAATATTCTGTACCTTGGGAACTAAACTGGGTGTGATGAACATTATGTAGTGGTATTCTCAAATGTATTTATAAAAACATCATATCATGTTTTAACCTTTCCAAGCTATTGATCACGATAAGAAATTGCAGAGTACTTGAAAGGGAGTGGCTCAACCAGGAATTGATCTCACAATGGAGATTAAGCACACTGTGAGAGTTTACCATGAAACTATGGTACTTCTGGTAATGACAGCAAATTATATTATGTTATATTATATTATATTATATTATATATAATGCAGGAGATTTCAATAAATATTAGCATCTATTCATGGATTATGAATAGCATCTTTCTAAACATTATGCAAAAGTTGTAATAAATTGCAAATATGTAATTTACTTACAACAAATTTATTAAATCATCAATCATTTCATGACATTTGTGGGTGTGTGATGTGCACCAAGCACACCTAAGAATACAAATACATACCTTAGCTATTTATGAATATATTTCAATTGTAAAAAAGCTACATGTTTGATATCTGTCTTCTTAGGCTTGTATTCAAGAAGTTGGAATGACATCTGGAAGACATGAAAGAAGGTTCATTGCAACTCCTGATCACTATGGCAGCAATGTATCTCCTCATAAACTGCAAAATAGCAGTCAGAATAAAAAGGATATGAGTCCTTATGAAGAAATTCCTGGTGAGTCTTAGAGATTTTCATTAATCATTCATGGCTTTCTGAACAAGAGATTATAATGCATCAGTCATGAACCAGAAGAAAACCTGCTGAAAGTTCTTTAAAAAGTTCTTTAAAAATATATATATTATTGATTTCCTTCAACATACGAGACAGACAACTAATCTGTTTAGTGGTGATAGTAATACTTGTATGAATCACATCTGGTGTTTATCGATATACCTGTATACACATACTCATAAACACATACTCACATATATAATTACTATTATTATTACTACTCTTAATATACATAATGCGGCAAGCTGGTAGCATCGTTAGCACACTGGGCGAAATGCTTAGTGGTATTTCACCTGCTGCTACATTCTGAGTTCAAATTCTGCTGAGGTCGACTCTGCCTTTCATCCTTTCGGGGTCAATAAATTAAGTACCAGTGAAACATTGAGGATCGATGAAATCATCTAGTTACTGCCCCCTAATCTTCAGGCCTTGTGCCTTCAGTGGAAAGGATTATTACTCTTAATATAATTGTTAATATAGAAATTACTCTTTCTTTCTCTCTGAGTATATCCTTATTATTATTATCATTATTATTATTAGTATTGTTGTTATTATTATTATTATCATTATTCTTATTAGTATTGTTGTTATTATTATTATTATCATTATTCTTATTAGTATTGTTATTATTATTATTATTATTAATAATAATATATGACTATTACATGTTTTATTATTAGTTTACAGGAATATTGTCTTGAGGTTTGGTGGTAATAAGTCTCCTTGAATCTCAAGGATCTTTCTTAGGTTTCTTGCAGATTATAGAATAGCAGGTCAACAATACAAGTCTTGGTTCCAATATCCTTCGGCCTCTTAGGTAGCAGTTTGGGTGCCCTGACTACAACAAGAATAAATGTCCTCTTAGTCTTTCACGATCTCTTCATTGCTCTGGATAGATCTTGATATTTCTCAATCATTATTATCATTATTATTATTATTATTATTGTTCAGTAGTTTTATTTTTATAACGTGCTTTCACTTCACTACCGTGCCTTGGGTATGTGCTGTGGTTTGTTGTGGTGATATTATGGTTACTGTATTGAAAGTGTTTTACGTAGGATGTGTGCAGTGCCTAGTAGTGCTATTTTCTTTATGTTATATATATTTGTTAGTCCTGGTGTTTTTGTTATGTATTTGTCTTTATTATTGTTGTTGTAGTTGTTGTTGTTGTTGTTGTTGTTGTTGTTGTTGTTGTTGTTGTTGTTGTTGTTGTTGTTGTTGTTGTTGTTGTTGTTGTTGTTGTTGTTGTTGTTGTTGTTGTTGTTGTTGTTGTTGTTGTTGTTGTTGTTGTTGTTGTTGTTGTTGTTGATGATGATGATGATGATGATAATAATAATAATATTATTATTTTTATTATTATTATTAATGTGGCAAGCTAGCAGAATTCTTAGCAAACTGTACACAATGCATTACAACATTTCGTCTGCCTTTATGCTCTGAGTTCAAATTCTGCCAAGGTTGACTTAACCTTTCATCCCTTTAGGTTGGATAAAGTAAGTACCAGCTGAGCACCGGGATCGATATAAATCAACTTCTCCACCACTCAAAGTTGCTGGCCTTGTGCCAAAATGAGAAAGAATTATTTAGTTTCATCATTAAGGCAACAAGCTGGCAGAGTCATTAGAATGCCAAACGATGTGCTTAGCTTTACATGGCAAGTTCAAATTCTGCTGAGGTTGACTTTATCTTTTATCCTTCTGGAGTTGATAAATTAGGTACCAGCTGAGCACTGCATACAATGTGATCAAGAAAACCCTCTCCTAGAAATTTAGGATTAACATTATTATTATCAAAGGCCGTGAGCTGGCAGAAACGTTATCACACAAGGTGAAATGCTTAGCGGTATTTCGTCTCTCTTTACATTCTGAGTTCAAATTCTGCTGAGGTCCACTTTGCCTTTCATCCTTTCAGGGTCGATAAATTAAGTACCAATAGCATACTGGGATTGATCTAATCGACTGGCCCCTCCCAAAACATTTTGGGCCTTGTGCCTAGAGTAGAAAAGAACATTATCATTATATTCATTAGTGATAGACAGGAACGTTACAGCAAGGGATAAAATTCCTCCTCCTCTATTTGCTCTCACTCTTTGTGTTCTGCATTCAAATCAGTCTGAGATTAACTTTTGCCTTTTAACTTTCATCTTTTGAGGATGAATAAACTAGATTGCTTAACATGTATTGTAGTGGATTTAATTGATTATATACTCCATCCTCTAAATTTCGGGGATTGTGTCTTATGTTAGAAATGATTGGCAAAAAAGAGATATCATCATTTAGAAGTTAATATATATATATATATATATATATATATATACCTACATATATATGAAGATTCATAAATATATACATGCACATATATATACATACCTACATATATATGTATTTATAAGTATTGTTTATATACATTTGTATATATATATATATATATATATATATGAGTATAAATGTATGTATATTTAGACAAATGTATATATACATATATGTGTATGTGTGTATGTATATGTATGTGACAATATGTATATATATATATATATATATATATATATATATACATATTGTCACATACATATACATACACACATACACATATATGTATATATACATTTGTCTAAATATACATATATATATATATATATATATATACATATTGTCACATACATATACATACACACATACACATATATGTATATATACATTTGTCTAAATATACATACATTTTATCATCATCACCATCGTTTAACGTCCGCCTTCCATATTTACATATATACACATATATACAGGTACAAACACAGTCACACACACATAACACATATATATTCTGTTTGCTTATATTTTTTCATGATTGGATGTAATGTATGCTGCTTCAGGAGTTCTTTTTTAATAAGATATTATATCATAGCATCAGAAAGCAAACACTACTAATCCATCAATGATTTATCACTTTCACTGCCTGACAAGAGGCAGTAAAATTGGTATATCCCTAAATAATAATCCTTTCTACTACAGAAACAAGGCCTGAAATTTGAGCAAGAGAAGTTAAGTCGATTACATTGACCTCAGTACTCCATTGGTACTCAACTTATCGACCTCAGTACTCTATTGGTACTCAACTTATCGACCCCAGAAGGATGAAAGACTGATATATCCTGCATTATGAGGACATATTTCGTCATCTGCATGACTGTCCTGAACAGTATACTTTGCTGACTGACCCTGTTTGCTGTGTCTGTTCACTATTTATCAGTAGTGGAACAACCCACTTTTCACTTGGGTGTGTCTGCCACAACAAAGGTAAAGTCATCTGCGACAGAATTTGAACTCTAAACTTAATGATTGGCAAAATACTGCTAACAATTCAGGAAATTCACCACCTTATCCCTAAATGATAATATTTACATATACTGTATCACAATGATGATATCCCAGTAAAAATCGAAACTAGTCCAGTCTTTGATTTGTCTTTATCTGTCCACAATGAGATTGACTAAAAGTGGCACTCATTTTATGATTGTTGAGTGTATTAATTTATTATAATCTATGCATGTTGTGTTATTTGATATCAGTAGATTTATTCTGGAGCACATTATTGCATGAAGAAAAGACTTCTAATGCACCAGTAATGTATATCTATATATTCTTCAGTAAATCATCATCATCATCATACCACCACCACCACCACCACCATATAACTTATAACTACCATTCCTTTCTCTTTTATCACCACCTTCTACTCTTCCCCACCAAATACACACAGAACTGCTGCTCACCGGAAGAAATGAATGCATATAGTCTTTTATTCTTTTATTTGTTTTAGTTGTTTGACTGCAGCCATGCTGAAGCACCACCTCTAGTTGAACAAATTGGCCCCAGGGCTTATTCTTTGTAAGCTCTTTTGCCGAACTGCTAAGTTAAGGGGACGTAAACACACATATATATATGTAGATATCTATATATATATATATATATATATATATGCATATATGTGTTTGTGTGCTACTGTCTAATTGTTTTGACTTCTTGCAATTGTTGTAAATGGATGTCTCTGGTATCCTTCATTTCCAGTCTTCTCTGAAAACATGTCTGGTAATGGGGAATATTACCTTACTTTAACACAGGTGTGGGTTGGCAACAGCAAGGACATCCATCCATAGAAAATCTTCCTCAACAAATTACATCTGTGCCATGCAAGCATAGAAAAGTGGACATTAGATGATGATGATGATAATGATGTTGATGAAGATGGCGTATGCAGAGAGTGAGTGAGAGAGAGAGAGAGAGAGAGAGAGAGAGGGGGAGGAGAGAGAGAGAGAGAGGGAGAAAAGAGAGTGAGGATGTAAGAGAAAAAAGTAGAGAAACATAAGTATGTATGTATTTGTATATATATATATATATATATATATATATATATATATGTATGTGCATGTGAGTGTACGTAGTATATATGTATATATGTGTGTGTATATATATATATAAACACATGCACTTACAGAAGCTCATACATCACACATGCATACACACATGCACAATCTCTAAGAGAAAGAAGAAAAGATGTAAATAGACGGATTATATTGCATAGATTTATTTTTCAATTTGAATACCATACAATGTAGGTTTTTTTCAGCAATATTAAAGAAAATATTAATCAAACTCTTTGGTCCCCTAGGTTACGACATTTCCAATTATGAACGAGAATTAAAGCATTCAGATATGACATACCATCCATTGAATGTAATTTTAAAAGTGCAGAAAATGGCATGAATAGAAATTCTTAGCTCCATTTTATTGGAATATGTTTTAATACAGAGAAACATAAGAGATAAGCCTTTTAGGTGGAAATGTTGAATTTAAGTTTCATAACATGGGCAAGACATAGAATAGTTTTGAAAATATGTTCAAGAAGTAAAGATAGTGTAGAATAATTTTTTTTCAAGATAAAAAAAAGAAAGAAGAGAAATGGAAAATAAATTGATTTCTTACAAAGGTATATAGTTTCAAATTTGTTAAGCAAAAGGAAATAAGATTATGTGAGATTAATGCCTTTCTTTGGGAGGAATTTGTGTGACGTGATGTCAGAAATTGAAGTGTCTTTGATTAAGAATTGAAACTGAGAAGTGATAGTGACCTGTGGCCAAAAGATGTAAAAGATTGAATGACTGAATTGTGTCTTGTCATCTATTTCTTTTACTTGTTTCAGTCATTGGGCCACGAATTGAAACTGAACAGTAGCAGTGATGTGATAGCAAGCTGGCAGAATAATTAGCGCACTGGTTTAGCAGCATACCGTCTGTCTTTACATTCTGAGTTCAAGTTCTGCCGAGGTCGACTTTGCCTTTCATCCTTTTGGAGTCGATAAAATAACTATCAGTTGAGAATTGGAGTCAATGAAATCACTTTATCCTCTCCCTCCAAAATTGCTGCCCTTGTGTCAAAATTTGAAACTATTTATTATTATTAATTTTATAGATGAGCTGGCAGAATAAATATAAGAGTGTGGCTTATGTAATAATAGAAGTCAACTTCTTGAAACATGTGTACGTTATGTAAAGCATAAAATATGTATTTCTGCATTCACTTTTTCTATATGGTGGCTTGGGTTCTGCACATTATGCAGAACATAGGGATGGAGTGTGAAGTACTGCTTCTGTGCCCTAAACTTTTGGCATTGTGTCATGCCTTCTGGCACACCTTTTAAAATACATGCGAGTATGTATATATATATATGTATATATTTATGTGTGTGTGTATATATATATATATATATATATATATATATATATATATATATATATATGAGTGGACAAACGAAAGAAGAGCACTCAGCACATTTATTGGGAGTTACATGTATGGACCAAAACAGTTTGATTCAAATTCATTGGTACTCTGAGTTTCAAGCTTGATGCTAATATTCAGGTATTCGGAATTCCCAATGACTGAAGATTAGCATCATGCTAAGAACGCACACACACACACACACACATATACAATTAGCTTCTACACAGTCAACCAAATTAGTCAGCCCATGACTTTAGTATAAGACATTTGCTCAAGATGACTCAGAGTGGGACAGAACCTGAAACCTTGTGATTGCAAAGAAAGTTTCTTAACCACACAGCTATTCCTGAACCTATTTATGTATTTTACCTTTTGGTAAGATTGACATACACCATCAAATCATCTACAAGGTTGTCTGTTGTGAAGTTGTGAAGGGAAAGGCTGTTAGCAAAATAATTAACACTCAAATAAATGGGAAAGAAGGGATCCCATTGGGTGTTTTAATCAGATTTGATGTAACACAATCAGAATAAAGTTTTGGCTGCCAAGAAGGTCGTTAGTTACTTAGGATATATGGCATTAGTTCAATTGACTCAAACTTTGTTCATGTAAGCTACACAAGCCAGTGAAGGTGGTTTATCAGTTTTGTTTATGTAAGGAAAATAAACAGGATTATATGCAAGGCAATAATATCATCTGCTGATGTAGTGATTATCAAATATCCTTTTATTCAATTGTTCTTTTATTTGTTTCAGTCATTGAATTACAGCCATGCTGGAGCACAACGTTGGAGGATTATGTAGAACAGATTGCATTCAGTACTTATTTTTTATAGGTCTGGTACTTACTCTAACAATCCCCATTGCTGAGCAGCTACGTTATGTGGACATGGTTAAGAATTTTGAAATTTTTAGTTGAAAGGGAATATGAAACCGTGACACACATGCACACACACACACATCCACACACACATGCTCACCCCTCAACAAACACACTCACACATATCTTACAGGGTGTGAATTTGAGAGAAATTTAGGTGCTATTTCTAGCAGTTTGAGTAACTATGTAGAGCATTATTTCCAGACCCTATTTTTACTTATGGACCCCATTTGATTCCTATTTTACTCGGATGGACCCTTGTAGCTAATCGATATTAAAAAAAAAATCTTTTTATATCTTTAGAATTAAATGTTATTAGGGATGGTATTAAAATATTGCTAAATATAGGCGTAGGCGTGGCTGTGTGGTAAGTAGCTTGCTTACGACCCACATGGTTCTGGGTTCAGTCCCACTGCATAGCACCTTGGGCAAGTGTCTTCTACTATAGCCTTGGGCCAACCAAAGCCTTGTGAGTGGATTTGGTAGACGGAAACTGAAAGAAGCCTGGCGTATATATGTATGTGTGTGTATATGTTTGTGTGTCTGTGTTTGTCCCTCCACCATCGCTTGACAACCGATGCTGGTGTGTTTACATCCCCGTAATTTAGCGATTCGCCAAAATAGACTGATAGAATAAGTACTAGGCTTACAAAGAATAAGTCCTGGGGTCGATTTGCTCGACTAAAGGCGGTGCTCCAGCATGGCCACAGTCAATTGACTGAAACAAATAAAAGAGTAAAAGAGAAAAAGAGTAAAATATTTGGTGTCTTGTAGAAGTATAACTGATTTATTGCGTAAAAATTTTAACAACAAAATCCTATATGAAACCCCAAGGGTCATATGGAACCTGGTTGAGGGCCACTGCTGTAGAAGCTTTCCTTATTGGCTCATAGTGCATGCAGTAATATCTATGGACAGCCTACGTATTGTATACTATCAAATATGGTACTTAGTGAAGACTAAAGGGCAATTTATGAAAAGTATGTATAAGGCCCTATTGACATTACATACTGTACATTATAATTCTTTCTCTTACAGGCATAAGGCTATAATTTTTAAGGAAGTGAAATAATTGATTATATTGACCCCAGTGCTCAACTGTTCCTTATTTCACTGACCCTGAAATGATGAAAGGGAAAGTCAACCTGGCAGAATTTGAAATCAGGATGTAAAAACCAGAAGAAATGCTGTTAAGCATTTTGTCCAGGATGCTAACAGTTCTGCCAGCTCACTGCCTTTATTCTGTACATTGAAATAAAATGTGATTTGTGCTTCTCGGACAGGATTTCTTTTATCAAAACGTTGTCATTAGAATGGAATTTATATTTTGTTCATTACAGAGAGGATTCTATAGAAACAGGTTGATTTTTTCTAATAGAAAACATTCAAGAACTAAGCACAATACAATAGAGCCTTTAAAAGCGATGTTTATGTTTTTTTAAATCAAATTTATGTTGATAGTAGCATGTGGTCTGTTGTTAACAAAATCTAAGTAAGCTTAAGTCCACCATGATAAAATCAATGATACCAAGAAAAATTACATGAAACAAAATTTCATGATTTAACAACCAGCATAAAAAAAAAAATAAATAAAACACGACCCCAAAAAGTGGGAAAATGTAATTTGTTGAAGGAATAAAGGGAAGAAGGTTTCTATTAAATGAGAAAAGAGAATAATAAATGCTAGTAGAATGAAGTCAGCAGGGAAAACAACTAAATTAGAATTGCATTAGAAATAGAGCTTTAAGTATTAGAAATATTAGCTTGAAATGAGTTGTTGCACATAAAACTAGAGTTGACTTAATTTCTCAATTCAAATTACATTTAGCCTATTTGTTTGTCTATCTATTTATTTATTTGCTTACTTGTTTATTTATTTTATATCACAACTGGGGAACAGCAGTGTCGTTAGTTACAGGTTTCCAATGGGTCAATCTCAAGTTCACTGCATTCGTGACAGCCAGAGTGGCAAGGGAATGTCTGTACAACTAGGCATGCAACAAATATTATATATTGAAATATATATTATTCAGAAGTGCCTGCATTTCAGTTTTCTCTTCAATGTTGACATCTTTTGCTGAAATATATAGGACAAAGATGCAAACACATGCACATATATATATGCAAACACACAGATACACACATTTATGTATGTATATATATATATGTGTGTGTATATATATATATATATATATATATATATATATATATATATATATATATATATATATATATATAGAGAGAGAGAGAGAGAGAGAGAGAGAGAGACAAATATGTCAATAAAAATATGTATATACACATATTTTTATAGTCTATCTATTTACACACACACACACATATATGTAACACATATCTCCCCTCTATGTTGGCCCCTTGTGGGCAATAAAAAAATCACACATATATGTAACACACACATTGTAAACGTGATGGATAGTAATAAAAAAGGGCAAAAAGGAAGGGATAAGGTTAAAAAATATGGTATTAGCTTCACACTTTAACTGGAAGAAAAAGAGGCTTAACATTTTGGACATTAGTCCTTCATCAGAAGAAAGAAAAAAAACCTTGGGGGAGTAAGAAAGAACAATAGTCAGTGATAGACATAAGTAAAAAAAAAAAAACTCAGGACACAAAAACCTAGGATCGTCTGTGTTCTATGCTAGCATGGATTGAATGGTTTGACAAGATCAACTGACTCTAAGGACTGCATTGTGCTCCTATGTATGTATGTATGTATGTATGTATGTGTATGTACATATATAGATTTCAGCTGTTCAGTTTCTGTCTATTAAATCCTATTCACAAGTCATTGGTCAGCTCGTGACATGTGTAGAAAACCTTTTTCTCTAAGTGCTATACTGTGGAATCCAACTCAGAACTACGTGATTCTGAAACATGCACCTTTACCACACTGTCAATCCTTTATCCAACAAAATGTAGCTTGCAAATTGGCATGAATTATTGACTGATTTTATATATGTAACTCACCAGCACCGTATTTCTGTATATGCCTAGGAGAATGGTCTCTATGTATGGTGGCATAATGAAGTCATAGATTTTACAAGTGAGATCTATCTATAACTTAGGCAAATGGAATGTAGGTAAGCGAATGTGTTTAAGAAGATCAAGTATATAAGAACAGAGAGAGAGAGAGAGAGAAAGAGATAATGAAGGGGGGGTTGATGGAGGGACAGATAGATGGAGAGAGAGAGAGAAAGAGGGGAAGAGAGATAGGTGGAGAAAGAGAAAGAGAGGGAGAGAGAAAGGATGCTGAAAGCAATAAAAGTAAAGAAAAAAAAAATTACCGAGAGGATTCAGTATTAATAGATTTATTGAAAATTGCATACTTCCTTAAGTTGATGGTCGGGTGAGGGAGATTGTAAAAAGATTGTTAGATAGGAGAAACTGTCATAGGATGTTGCTTTGAAATGGAAATAATTGTAATAATTAAGGCACAATAACTGCAAAATTAGAGTATCAGGCTACTGGTAAAATAGTTAAGATTTCAAACTGAAATATAGCCATTATCTTATGCCTCCAGGTGAAGTAGATTTCTCTATTTGTCTCATCTGTCTTAACTAACAGCTGATATCACATATGAACCAATGAAGGTGAAGTAGCTTCTATGTGGTCACTTGGTTTGCTAGATATAGCAACCGAATCTGCCGCTATTAAAACTGTGCCATCTTAAAATATATAAAGAGAAGAGAGGAACACATTCAATACCTTGAAAAGAAGATGGTGTAGTCGTAGCTGGTGGGTTTTTCGTCATAGATTTGCTCCAAGTTGATATATGATCATGTGATACATACATACATACATGCATACATTAATAAACAACAACAACAATGGCAGCAACAGCAGCAGCAACAACAATTAGTGCTGTTTCAATTCTATTTATGCATAGCTTAAAAACTTCATATTGTGTTTGGTGAATAATGTGTGTGAGTATGTGTGTGTGTATATATGTGTGTGCATGTGTGTATGTGTGTGTATGTGTGTGTATGTGCATGCGTATGTGTGTGGTGTGTGTATATATATATATATATATATATATATATATATATACATATATACATATATATACATATATACATGTCTATATATATCATATATACATATATACATGTCTATATATATCATATATACATATATACATGTATACATATATATATATAAGTGTTCATGTGTATCTGTGTGTATTCATACATACAGACATAGAAATACATACATATATGTGTGTGTGTATGTACATACACGTGTGTGTATGTGTGTGTGTGTGTGTGTGTGTGTGTCTGTACAGATAGATATACCAATTATAGCACTTACCGTACATATTCGTTTAGATCACCAGTGAACTAAACCCCTTATACACACATATATATGTATGCATGTATACAAACCTGACCAGACTACATTATTCAATGCTTCCTGTTTTAAGACATTATAGTGTACATTAAAGATTTGGCTTCTATTTCTAGTAAATTGAACGAACTTGTAGAACACTATTTGGTTAATGAAACAAATGGTATAGATGGAGATGTTGTAGGTGGTAGTTATGATATCTGTGTATGCATTAGTGACTGTATAAATCAATTTACCCTTGCAGTTACCATCTTAGGCGTTGTCATGTTGTTCTGGTTGGTAAAATGTGTAAGCATGAAACCTTAGGTAGTAACACAAGAGTGTCCAAGGCTAAATAGATTATTTACATACATATTCAATCATCACACATTTTTATGAGAATCTATACTGATGGCTGTCTTTTACATGTACACTAATACCATGCACACACATATATTCACTCTTTCTCTCCAAGATGATATCTGATCATGTGATACACACATACATACATACATATATGTAGTGTATGTGAACTAAATTCCATCCAACCCATGCAAGCATGGAAAAGTGAATATTGAAACGATTATAATGACAACGATGATGATGATACCATGTGCGTGCCCACACACACACACACACACACACACACACACATTTATATTTTGTGAGTGTAAACATGTGGGTAGTACTTTTGTATAATCATACATAAGCACTTGGGTATGCACACACATACTCACACAAGCACAAACATAGGTATATATGTATATATATGAATGTATATCTGGTTTTAATTGTTGTATATATATATGTGTGTGTGTGTGTGTGTGTGTGTGTGTGTGTGTGTGTGTGTGTGTGTGTGTGTGTGTGTGTGTGTGTGTGTGTGTGTGTGTGTGTGTGTGTATGTGTGTGTGTGTGTGTGTATTGTGTTTATGTCTTTGTGGTCTTAGAGTACTGCTTGCTACCTGAATTCCCAAGTATTATTTAATTACTTTTTGCAATGCCTTCCTTGTTGCATTGTACCTCTATGTACCAACCAGTCATTAGTGTTAAACATCCATACTTGTCTAGTTACATTCTGCATGTTGATGTTAGATAAAACCTTTTTATATGCAGTTGCTTTCCTATAGGTTGTCA